>NW_027464408.1:0-277500 GCF_050947455.1 Rhinoderma darwinii
GAGGACCAAGTCAATGTGAGCTTGAAACTCTGAACAAATAAATACCAAGTCAGGCAGAGTAAAAAGTAAATTTAGATTAAAAAGTTACTATTAAAATACATACCACACAGCTCTTCAAGGTAGAGTTTGAGAAGCTGCATAATATACCCTCCTGCTACTTTGCCTAAATGGTGAGCAAATAGAAATTTTTCTACCTAAAATGGCAGAAAACACACCATTTTGGAGATGGAAAGGACGGCTAGAGGGGAAGTGGAGGAGGCCGTAGTTTTTTAATTAATTTTTTTTCCTTGGTGGTTTTTTTTTTCCATATGCTAACGATTTAGTCAAAGTAGCTCAAAAGTAAATGTCTTTATAATACATGATATTGTAAAGTAATGTAATGGGAAATTTTGGCGCATGCCCGTTTTGAGTAAAAATGTTAGCTTTTTGAGACATTATGCTGTTTTCGCGTCTTTTCAGCTAGTAAGTCGGGACCAGCGGGAGAGCAGATCTCCTGAAGGACATATTTAATTTACACCTGCGGATATTATAGCTGACATCTATGCTAACTGGTGTAGATGTCAGTTTGTGCAGCACTGACAACCCAAGTTGCGCCATATTTATTCAGAGCTGTGGGCTTCTTGGAGTATGTTCACATTCAATTTTTTCTTTTCGTCAGAGGTATGCGTTGGGAGAAGTTTCTACGTATACCTCCAATGGAAGGCTGTATAGGCATAGAGTGGGATATATCACCTGAACTCCCCGGGCACAGCATTACTTTAAGCACTAGGCTCGAAAAGCCCCTGACGTTAGCAACGCTCTGACTGGGAATTCTGCTCCTAGGGAAGCCCCTGACAACACTGTCCATAAATGGACACTGACGTTAGGAGCTTTAAGATGCCAAAATCCTAGGCCAGAACACTGGCATTGCACTGGCTGGGGATTCCACTCCTGGAGGGAGCCCCTGACGTCACTGTCCATAAATGGATTCTGCTCCTGGAGGATCCCTTGATGTTACTGTCTGTACATAGACAGTGACATTAGGGGCTTTGTAATGTGAGAATTCCAAGTCGGAGTGTTGGCAGCGCTGTGGCCGGGAATTACACTTGTAGAGAAAGCCTCTCACTTTACTGTGCATATATGGCTTTAAATATCCATATTTGGCTTTAAACTCTGGAGTCCCCGGCCAGAGCATCGCAAGCACTCACTGGCCGGGAGCTCCTGACTTGGGAAAGCCCTTGATGTAACTTTCACTATATGGACAGTGATGTTAGGAGTTTAAAAACCCAGGAATCCATGGCCAGAGCGTCGGCAATGCTCTGGTTAGTGATTACTCTCCTGGAAGGAGAACTCCTGACTTGGGAAAGCCCTTGATGTCACTTTTACTATATGGACAGTGATGTTAGGAGTTTAAAAACCCAGGAATCCATGCCAGAGCGTCGGCAATGCTCTGGTTAGTGATTACTCTCCTGGAAGGAGCCCCTGATGTCTGTCAATTGTTATGGTAGTAGTCGGATATGATCTTTAATAAATTTAAACCATTTTTTTAAGCTTTAAGAACAAGGTTTGACAATGATAAGTTCTACCCATGTGCATCTAATGCTGATATGTATCCATGCTCCTTACTCATTTTAATATTGTGTGATTGAACTTGGTAACTTGGTATGCTTGGCTGACTGTACTGTATGATCAGAAGTAGTAACTAGATGTTTAAGAATCAGATTCAGATAAGTTTTAGTAATGATACTTAGTTCAACAGATAGAGAGGTCCTATAGGGGAGGACCAAGTCAATGTGAGCTTGAAACTCTGAACAAATAAATACCAAGTCAGGCAGAGTAAAAAGTAAATTTAGATTAAAAAGTTACTATTAAAATACATACCACACAGCTCTTCAAGGTGGAGTTTGAGAAGCTGCATAATATACCCTCCTGCTACTTTGCCTAAATGGTGAGCAAATAGAAATTTTTCTACCTAAAATGGCAGAAAACACACCATTTTGGAGATGGAAAGGACGGCTAGAGGGGAAATGGAGGAGGCCGTAGTTTTTTAATGAAATTTTTTTCCTTGGTGTTTTTTTTTTTCCATATGCTAACGATTTAGTCAAAGTAGCTCAAAAGTAAATGTCTTTATAATACATGATATTGTAAAGTAATGTAATGGGAAATTTTGGCGCATGCCCGTTTTGAGTAAAAATGTTAGCTTTTTGAGACATTATGCTGTTTTCGCGTCTTTTCAGCTAGTAAGTCGGGACCAGCGGGAGAGCAGATCTCCTGCATGACATATTTAATTTACACCTGCGGATATTATAGCTGACATCTATGCTAACTGGTGTAGATGTCAGTTTGTGCAGCACTGACAACCCAAGTTGCGCCATATTTATTCAGAGCTGTGGGCTTCTTGGAGTATGTTCACATTCAATTTTTTCTTTTCGTCAGAGGTATGCGTTGGGAGAAGTCTCTACGTATACCTCCAACGGAAGGCTGTATAGGCATAGAGTGGGATATATTACCTGAACTCCCCGGGCACAGCGTTACTTTAAGCACTAGGCTCGGAAAGCCCCTGACGTTAGCAACGCTCTGACTGGGGATTCTGCTCCTAGGGAAGCCCCTGACAACACTGTCCATAAATGGACACTGACGTTAGGAGCTTTAAGATGCCAAAATCCTAGGCCAGAACACTGGCATTGCACTGGCTGGGGATTCCACTCCTGGAGGGAGCCCCTGACGTCACTGTTCATATATGGATTCTGCTCCTGGAGGATCCCTTGATGTTACTGTCTGTACATAGACAGTGACATTAGGGGCTTTGTAATGTGAGAATTCCAAGTCGGAGCGTTGGCAGCGCTGTGGCCGGGAATTACGCTTGTAGAGAAAGCCTCTCAATTTACTGTGCATATATGGCTTTAAATATCCATATTTGGCTTTAAACTCTGGAGTCCCCGGCCAGAGCATCGCAAGCACTCACTGGCCGGGAACTCCTGACTTGGGAAAGCCCTTGATGTAACTTTCACTATATGGACAGTGATGTTAGGAGTTTAAAAACCCAGGAATCCATGGCCAGAGCGTCGGCAATGCTCTGGTTAGTGATTACTCTCCTGGAAGGAGAACTCCTGACTTGGGAAAGCCCTTGATGTCACTTTCACTATATGGACAGTGATGTTAGGAGTTTAAAAACCCAGGAATCCATGCCAGAGCGTCGGCAATGCTCTGGTTAGTGATTACTCTCCTGGAAGGAGCCCCTGATGTCTGTCAATTGTTATGGTAGTAGTCGGATATGATCTTTAATAAATTGAAACCATTTTTTTAAGCTTTAAGAACAAGGTTTGATAATGATAAGTTCTACCCATGTGCATTTAATGCTGATATGTATCCATGCTCCTTACTCATTTTAATATTGTGTGATTGAACTTGGTAACTTGGTATGCTTGGCTGACTGTACTGTATGTTTAGAAGTAGTAACTAGATGTTTAAGAATCAGATTCAGATAAGTTTTAGTAATGATACTTAGTTCAACAGATAGAGAGGTCCTATAGGGGAGGACCAAGTCAATGTGAGCTTGAAACTCTGAACAAATAAATACCAAGTCAGGCAGAGTAAAAAGTAAATTTAGATTAAAAAGTTAATAGTAAAATACAAACCACACAGCTCTTCAAGGTAGAGTTTGAGAAGCTGCATAATATACCCTCCTGCTACTTTGCCTAAATGGTGAGCAAATAGAAATTTTTCTACCTAAAATGGCAGAAAACACACCATTTTGGAGATGGTAAGGACGGCTAGAGGGGAAATGGAGGAGGCCGTAGTTTTTTAATTACATTTTTTTCCTTGGTGTTTTTTTTTTTCCATTTGCTAACGATTTATTCAAAGTAGCTCAAAAGTAAATGTCTTTATAATACATGATATTGTAAAGTAATATAATGGGAAATTTTGGCGCATGCCCGTTTTGAGTAAAAATGTTAGCTTTTTGAGACATTATGCTGTTTTCGCGTCTTTTCAGCTAGTAAGTCGGGACCAGCGGGAGAGCAGATCTCCTGCATGACATATTTAATTTACACCTGCGGATATTATAGCTGACATCTATGCTATCTGGTGTAGATGTCAGTTTGTGCAGCACTGACAACCCAAGTTGCGCCATATTTATTCAGAGCTGTGGGCTTCTTGGAGTATGTTCACATTCAATTTTTTCTTTTCGTCAGAGGTATGCGTTGGGAGAAGTCTCTACGTATACCTCCAACGGAAGGCTGTATAGGCATAGAGTGGGATATATTACCTGAACTCCCCGGGCACAGCGTTACTTTAAGCACTAGGCTCGGAAAGCCCCTGACGTTAGCAACGCTCTGACTGGGGATTCTGCTCCTAGGGAAGCCCCTGACAACACTGTCCATAAATGGACACTGACGTTAGGAGCTTTAAGATGCCAAAATCCTAGGCCAGAACACTGGCATTGCACTGGCTGGGGATTCCACTCCTGGAGGGAGCCCCTGACGTCACTGTTCATATATGGATTCTGCTCCTGGAGGATCCCTTGATGTTACTGTCTGTACATAGACAGTGACATTAGGGGCTTTGTAATGTGAGAATTCCAAGTCGGAGCGTTGGCAGCGCTGTGGCCGGGAATTACGCTCGTAGAGAAAGCCTCTCACTTTACTGTGCATATATGGCTTTAAATATCCATATTTGGCTTTAAACTCCTGAGTCCCCGGCCAGAGCATCGCAAGCACTCACTGGCCGGGAACTCCTGACTTGGGAAAGCCCTTGATGTAACTTTCACTATATGGACAGTGATGTTAGGAGTTTAAAAACCCAGGAATCCATGGCCAGAGCGTTGGCAATGCTCTGGTTAGTGATTACTCTCCTGGAAGGAGAACTCCTGACTTGGGAAAGCCCTTGATGTCACTTTCACTATATGGACAGTGATGTTAGGAGTTTAAAAACCCAGGAATCCATGCCAGAGCGTCGGCAATGCTCTGGTTAGTGATTACTCTCCTGGAAGGAGCCCCTGATGTCTGTCAATTGTTATGGTAGTAGTCGGATATGATCTTTAATAAATTGAAACCATTTTTTTAAGCTTTAAGAACAAGGTTTGATAATGATAAGTTCTACCCATGTGCATTTAATGCTGATATGTATCCATGCTCCTTACTCATTTTAATATTGTGTGATTGAACTTGGTAACTTGGTATGCTTGGCTGACTGTACTGTATGTTTAGAAGTAGTAACTAGATGTTTAAGAATCAGATTCAGATAAGTTTTAGTAATGATACTTAGTTCAACAGATAGAGAGGTCCTATAGGGGAGGACCAAGTCAATGTGAGCTTGAAACTCTGAACAAATAAATACCAAGTCAGGCAGAGTAAAAAGTAAATTTAGATTAAAAAGTTACTATTAAAATACATACCACACAGCTCTTCAAGGTAGAGTTTGAGAAGCTGCATAATATACCCTCCTGCTACTTTGCCTAAATGGTGAGCAAATAGAAATTTTTCTACCTAAAATGGCAGAAAACACACCATTTTGGAGATGGAAAGGACGGCTAGAGGGGAAGTGGAGGAGGCCGTAGTTTTTTAATTAATTTTTTTTCCTTGGTGGTTTTTTTTTTCCATATGCTAACGATTTAGTCAAAGTAGCTCAAAAGTAAATGTCTTTATAATACATGATATTGTAAAGTAATGTAATGGGAAATTTTGGCGCATGCCCGTTTTGAGTAAAAATGTTAGCTTTTTGAGACATTATGCTGTTTTCGCGTCTTTTCAGCTAGTAAGTCGGGACCAGCGGGAGAGCAGATCTCCTGAAGGACATATTTAATTTACACCTGCGGATATTATAGCTGACATCTATGGTAACTGGTGTAGATGTCAGTTTGTGCAGCACTGACAACCCAAGTTGCGCCATATTTATTCAGAGCTGTGGGCTTCTTGGAGTATGTTCACATTCAATTTTTTCTTTTCGTCAGAGGTATGCGTTGGGAGAAGTTTCTACGTATACCTCCAATGGAAGGCTGTATAGGCATAGAGTGGGATATATCACCTGAACTCCCCGGGCACAGCATTACTTTAAGCACTAGGCTCGAAAAGCCCCTGACGTTAGCAACGCTCTGACTGGGAATTCTGCTCCTAGGGAAGCCCCTGACAACACTGTCCATAAATGGACACTGACGTTAGGAGCTTTAAGATGCCAAAATCCTAGGCCAGAACACTGGCATTGCACTGGCTGGGGATTCCACTCCTGGAGGGAGCCCCTGACGTCACTGTCCATAAATGGATTCTGCTCCTGGAGGATCCCTTGATGTTACTGTCTGTACATAGACAGTGACATTAGGGGCTTTGTAATGTGAGAATTCCAAGTCGGAGTGTTGGCAGCGCTGTGGCCGGGAATTACACTTGTAGAGAAAGCCTCTCACTTTACTGTGCATATATGGCTTTAAATATCCATATTTGGCTTTAAACTCTGGAGTCCCCGGCCAGAGCATCGCAAGCACTCACTGGCCGGGAGCTCCTGACTTGGGAAAGCCCTTGATGTAACTTTCACTATATGGACAGTGATGTTAGGAGTTTAAAAACCCAGGAATCCATGGCCAGAGCGTCGGCAATGCTCTGGTTAGTGATTACTCTCCTGGAAGGAGAACTCCTGACTTGGGAAAGCCCTTGATGTCACTTTTACTATATGGACAGTGATGTTAGGAGTTTAAAAACCCAGGAATCCATGCCAGAGCGTCGGCAATGCTCTGGTTAGTGATTACTCTCCTGGAAGGAGCCCCTGATGTCTGTCAATTGTTATGGTAGTAGTCGGATATGATCTTTAATAAATGTAAACCATTTTTTTAAGCTTTAAGAACAAGGTTTGACAATGATAAGTTCTACCCATGTGCATCTAATGCTGATATGTATCCATGCTCCTTACTCATTTTAATATTGTGTGATTGAACTTGGTAACTTGGTATGCTTGGCTGACTGTACTGTATGATCAGAAGTAGTAACTAGATGTTTAAGAATCAGATTCAGATAAGTTTTAGTAATGATACTTAGTTCAACAGATAGAGAGGTCCTATAGGGGAGGACCAAGTCAATGTGAGCTTGAAACTCTGAACAAATAAATACCAAGTCAGGCAGAGTAAAAAGTAAATTTAGATTAAAAAGTTACTATTAAAATACATACCACACAGCTCTTCAAGGTGGAGTTTGAGAAGCTGCATAATATACCCTCCTGCTACTTTGCCTAAATGGTGAGCAAATAGAAATTTTTCTACCTAAAATGGCAGAAAACACACCATTTTGGAGATGGAAAGGACGGCTAGAGGGGAAATGGAGGAGGCCGTAGTTTTTTAATTAATTTTTTTTCCTTGGTGGTTTTTTTTTCCCATATGCTAACGATTTAGTCAAAGTAGCTCAAAAGTAAATGTCTTTATAATACATGATATTGTAAAGTAATGTAATGGGAAATTTTGGCGCATGCCCGTTTTGAGTAAAAATGTTAGCTTTTTGAGACATTATGCTGTTTTCGCGTCTTTTCAGCTAGTAAGTCGGGACCAGCGGGAGAGCAGATCTCCTGCATGACATATTTAATTTACACCTGCGGATATTATAGATGACATCTATGCTAACTGGTGTAGATGTCAGTTTGTGCAGCACTGACAACCCAAGTTGCGCCATATTTATTCAGAGCTGTGGGCTTCTTGGAGTATGTTCACATTCAATTTTTTCTTTTCGTCAGAGGTATGCGTTGGGAGAAGTTTCTACGTATACCTCCAATGGAAGGCTGTATAGGCATAGAGTGGGATATATCACCTGAACTCCCCGGGCACAGCATTACTTTAAGCACTAGGCTCGAAAAGCCCCTGACGTTAGCAACGCTCTGACTGGGAATTCTGCTCCTAGGGAAGCCCCTGACAACACTGTCCATAAATGGACACTGACGTTAGGAGCTTTAAGATGCCAAAATCCTAGGCCAGAACACTGGCATTGCACTGGCTGGGGATTCCACTCCTGGAGGGAGCCCCTGACGTCAATGTCCATAAATGGATTCTGCTCCTGGAGGATCCCTTGATGTTACTGTCTGTACATAGACAGTGACATTAGGGGCTTTGTAATGTGAGAATTCCAAGTCGGAGTGTTGGCAGCGCTGTGGCCGGGAATTACACTTGTAGAGAAAGCCTCTCACTTTACTGTGCATATATGGCTTTAAATATCCATATTTGGCTTTAAACTCTGGAGTCCCCAGCCAGAGCATCGCAAGCACTCACTGGCCGGGAGCTCCTGACTTGGGAAAGCCCTTGATGTCACTTTCACTATATGGACAGTGATGTTAGGAGTTTAAAAACGCAGGAATCCATGGCCAGAGCGTCGGCAATGCTCTGGTTAGTGATTACTCTCCTGGAAGGAGCCCCTGATGTCTGTCAATTGTTATGGTAGTAGTCGGATATGATCTTTAATAAATGTAAACCATTTTTTTAAGCTTTAAGAACAAGGTTTGATAATGATAAGTTCTACCCATGTGTATCTAATGCTGATATGTATCCATGCTCCTTACTCATTTTAATATTGTGTGATTGAACTTGGTAACTTGGTATGCTTGGCTGACTGTACTGTATGATCAGAAGTAGTAACTAGATGTTTAAGAATCAGATTCAGATAAGTTTTAGTAATGATACTTAGTTCAACAGATAGAGAGGTCCTATAGGGGAGGACCAAGTCAATGTGAGCTTGAAACTCTCAACAAATAAATACCAAGTCAGGCAGAGTAAAAAGTAAATTTAGATTAAAAAGTTACTATTAAAATACAAACCACACAGCTCTTCAAGGTAGAGTTTGAGAAGCTGCATAATATACCCTCCTGCTACTTTGCCTAAATGGTGAGCAAATAGAAATTTTTCTACCTAAAATGGCAGAAAACACACCATTTTGGAGATGGTAAGGACGGCTAGAGGGGAAATGGAGGTGGCCGTAGTTTTTTAATTACATTTTTTTCCTTGATGTTTTTTTTTTTTCCATTTGGTAACGATTTATTCAAAGTAGCTCAAAAGTAAATGTCTTTATAATACATGATATTGTAAAGTAATATAATGGGAAATTTTGGCGCATGCCCGTTTTGAGTAAAAATGTTAGCTTTTTGAGACATTATGCTGTTTTCGCGTCTTTTCAGCTAGTAAGTCGGGACCAGCGGGAGAGCAGATCTCCTGCATGACATATTTAATTTACACCTGCGGATATTATAGCTGACATCTATGCTATCTGGTGTAGATGTCAGTTTGTGCAGCACTGACAACCCAAGTTGCGCCATATTTATTCAGAGCTGTGGGCTTCTTGGAGTATGTTCACATTCAATTTTTTCTTTTCGTCAGAGGTATGCGTTGGGAGAAGTCTCTACGTATACCTCCAACAGAAGGCTGTATAGGCATAGAGTGGGATATATCACCTGAACTCCCCGGGCACAGCGTTACTTTAAGCACTAGGCTCGGAAAGCCCCTGACGTTAGCAACGCTCTGACTGGGGATTCTGCTCCTAGGGAAGCCCCTGACAACACTGTCCATAAATGGACACTGACGTTAGGAGCTTTAAGATGCCAAAATCCTAGGCCAGAACACTGGCATTGCACTGGCTGGGGATTCCACTCCTGGAGGGAGCCCCTGACGTCACTGTTCATATATGGATTCTGCTCCTGGAGGATCCCTTGATGTTACTGTCTGTACATAGACAGTGACATTAGGGGCTTTGTAATGTGAGAATTCCAAGTCGGAGCGTTGGCAGCGCTGTGGCCGGGAATTACGCTTGTAGAGAAAGCCTCTCACTTTACTGTGCATATATGGCTTTAAATATCCATATTTGGCTTTAAACTCCTGAGTCCCCGGCCAGAGCATCGCAAGCACTCACTGGCCGGGAACTCCTGACTTGGGAAAGCCCTTGATGTAACTTTCACTATATGGACAGTGATGTTAGGAGTTTAAAAACCCAGGAATCCATGGCCAGAGCGTCGGCAATGCTCTGGTTAGTGATTACTCTCCTGGAAGGAGAACTCCTGACTTGGGAAAGCCCTTGATGTCACTTTTACTTGATCAGGGGACTGTAGAGTGCGTACACTCCTACCGGGGGGGGAAGTGGCTTCACCTACTCACCTTCCCCATTAATGGCCATACCTTTTCCCAAACCCCCTGTCCCTCTAATAAGACTCAGACACTTGGGTTGGATAAATTTGGCCACAGCAGCCATTTTATTTACAAACAAACATCAAGAACAACAATTTACAAATAATAATAACAATGGAAGGGGAGTCCTTGGAGCTACAAAAGTCTGTCACGAAACAGCCCACCTGCATAGTATTTTACTCCCAGCCGTCACCCTACTGGCTCAGGGGCACCGTTATACCTGCAGTTGGCTGACCTCAACCGCAACCACTCCCCGGGACACCACCCAGCGGGAGCCCAAATTGACCACTCCCCGGGACACCACCCAGCGGGAGCCCTAATTGACCACTCCTCGGGACACCACCCAGCAGGAGCCCAAATTGAGCAGACTACCAACCATAATAAATTGGGGAGGGACCATACCCCCTATGAATCCCCCCCCCCACAGTAATTTACCACCAACTCCAAGGACCCCCAATCCGCCATACAACTGCTGCGACATTGCAAAACTGTTCCACAGCATCCTCTGGTACCTGCGGAAAAACAAAAACAACGAGCAACAAAGCGAAATACCAAAATAGTCACACAGATGAACACATCATTTTGGGAGGGAGGGTGGGACAAGCTTCCCTGTGCTGTTACTAAAGATGGCGACGCCTTTCCCTCTCCTACCCTTAAGTAAACTGACCTCGCCCCCCCTCACATCCGCCCCCTCCTAACCACACCCCTAACTCCTTAACTCCTTCCCTTCCTAACATCCCTGATCATGGTGGCCTCCCCCTATGGCATTCTGCCGGGTCCAGCCTGTACTTGATCAGGGGACTGTAGAGTGCGTACACTCCTACCGGGGGGGGAAGTGGCTTCACCTACTCACCTTCCCCATTAATGGCCATACCTTTTCCCAAACCCCCTGTCCCTCTAATAAGACTCAGACACTTGGGTTGGATAAATTTGGCCACAGCAGCCATTTTATTTACAAACAAACATCAAGAACAACAATTTACAAATAATAATAACAATGGAAGGGGAGTCCTTGGAGCTACAAAAGTCTGTCACGAAACAGCCCACCTGCATAGTATTTTACTCCCAGCCGTCACCCTACTGGCTCAGGGGCACCGTTATACCTGCAGTTGGCTGACCTCAACCGCAACCACTCCCCGGGACACCACCCAGCGGGAGCCCAAATTGACCACTCCCCGGGACACCACCCAGCGGGAGCCCTAATTGACCACTCCTCGGGACACCACCCAGCAGGAGCCCAAATTGAGCAGACTACCAACCATAATAAATTGGGGAGGGACCATACCCCCTATGAATCCCCCCCCCCACAGTAATTTACCACCAACTCCAAGGACCCCCAATCCGCCACACGAACATACTTAGACACCTTTAAGTATGCGAGCCCCCACCCAACGAGAGGGCCCTTTCGATACCTTCCTGCAGGCGCAGAGTCCACAGGTCGATCCCCACGGCCGTCAGGTGCACACCATCACCTAGCCAATAATTACCCTGGCCATCCTCGAAGTCATAATGACGCACGAAGACCCCCCCATTTCTCACCACGAAACCCGAAACTGCCCGATTAACCTTAACCCTGGCTTTATTCAACCGCTGCACCGATCTAGCATGCCGCCAAACCTTCCGCGGGACAATCTCTGACCACACCACCTTAATAGCCGGGAAAACGGACCATAACCTGAGTAGATCGTATTTTATATCCCTGATCAATTCCCGAAAAGGACGACTACCCAAATCGTTACCCCCGACATGTAACACCAAGACATCCGGGGCCCTGTCCATCAGCGCAAACCGATGCACGTCCGGCAACACCCGACTCCACAGCATCCCCCTACTCCCCAGCCACCGCACGACTACATCCTCCCGCCGAAAACCCAACTGCCGCCCGTCTGGACGAACATCCGCCCGCTCCGCCCCCCAATGAACGTAGGAATGCCCGACGATCCACACCAATCGGCCCGCGGGTCCTGAAAAATAAAACCACTGATTAACAAAACGAGTAAGGATGCAAGCGAAACATGGAGGAGGAGAGAAAAACGATGAGGGGAGCCGGAGGGAGTGTAGAGAAGGAGGGATTACGACTGGACTATCATATAAACTGAGGGCGCACATACAGCTGGAAGCGGCGGGAATCCCATCGACCTATCTGCTTTACCACTTCCTCACCCAACCCCCATGCCACCGCCTCCGTCGCTGCCCCAATCCGAAAAGAATGGGGGGAAAACAACGCCTCCTCCAGTCCCAACTTCCGCAGACACCTACGAAAAACCCACGTAAACTGATACCGGGACATAAAGGACCCATCCTCATGACACAACAACTGTCCCCTACGCACCGTTGAGACCTCTCTGAACCCCGCAAAGCAGGCGACCGGGCACATCCTGACCCCCTTGGCCACCCCCAACACCACTCTCTTACCCCGACCCCCTTGATCCGTCTTAGACCGCCGGATCCAGAATTCCACACTCCGATCCGTTACCAACACATCTTCCATTCTCAACCCCCCAGGTCTCCTTGTGCTGGGAGCCACCAGCTCCCCGACCCTCAGGGCCCCAAAAAATGCCCACGAGAATGCCAACCTATACAGGGTCACCTCGTAGCCGGAAAAACAAATGTCACACAACACCCCCCACAACTGTTCCAACAACATAAACGACACAGGGCGCCGCCGATCCGGCAACATCCTCCCTCTCCTGTACCCCCTCAGGGCCTGGCCAACCAAAAAACTTTTTGTAACATCCGTGTACCCCCGGACCTTAAAACCAAAAGCCAGGGCTGCCACAAAACGATTCACCTTGGACACTGACCAGCCCGCGATAGAGACTTGCCCCAGAAAAACTAACAACGCCACCACCCGATCCTCATCCGTCACTACACCCTCCAGAACTGCCAACCAACTCTCCCACTCCCGCCACGCCGAATCATAAGCAGCCCAAGTACCCTGCGCAAGCGAAGCCTGAATCAAACCTCCTGCGGCTCGTAACCCAGCCCCCACAACCATTCCGGGCAAGCGATCCCGTCCTCCTCCGCGTCCGGAGCCACCATCCTGAACCGCTCCCACTGCAAGCGAGAAAGAGAATCTGCGATGTCATTTTTGATCCCTGGCACATGAACCGCCACAACCCAAGCGTTCAAAGACAAGCAACGTAAAACAAGGTGCCTCAAAAGCCGGACGACCGGGGGGGATGACGCTGACACGTTTTTAATGGCCCCCACTACGCCCAAGTTGTCACAATGGAACCGTACCTTGCTGTCCCGAAACCTCTCACTCCAAATTTCCACCGCCACTACTATGGGAAACAGCTCTAGGAATGCCAGGTTCTTCACCAAACCCAACTCCGCCCATTCCTCAGGCCACCGCGCCGCGCACCACTGACCCTTGCAGTAAGCCCCAAATCCCACGCCCCCCGCAGCATCTGTAAACAGCTCCCAATCCACGCTGTCAACCACCGGGGCCATGATCAAGGACCTCCCATTATAACGATGCAAAAACTCAAACCAAACTGCCAAATCTGCCCTCAGCGTCTGTGTCAGACGAATGAAATGATGAGGGGCTGTCACCCCAGCCGTCGCTCCCGACAGCCGCCTGCTGAAAATCCGGCCCATGGGCATAATCCTGCAAGCAAAGTTAAGCTTACCCAATAATGACTGTAAAGCACGTAACGTGATCTTACGCAAATGTCTAGCCCGGTCCACCTCCGCCCGTAACGCTACCAATTTATCTTCCGGGAGCCGACACTCCATCCTCAAAGAATCAATGGTGATTCCTAAAAAGACCAGACAGGAGCTAGGTCCCTCCGTTTTGTCCTGGGCCAAAGGCACACCGAACCTCTTTGCCACCCACTCTATCGTGTTCAACAACGTAGCACAAACCGAAGACCCGCCTGGACCAACACACAGGAAATCATCCAAGTAATGTATGACCGATGAGACCCCCGCAACCTCACAAACCACCCACTCCAGGAAAGAACTAAAAGCTTCAAAATAGGCACAGGAAATAGAACACCCCATAGGGAGGCAGCGATCCACAAAATAAGCCCCGTCCCAATAACATCCTAACAGCCGTATGCTGTCAGGATGCACAGGGAGGAGGCGAAAGGCCGACTCAATATCCGTTTTTGCCATTAATGCACCCACACCATAGCGGCGCCCCCACGCAACTGCCGCATCAAACGACGTGTAAGCCACCGAGCAAAGTTCCGGAGAAATCCCATCATTAACCGATCGCCCCCTCGGGTAAGATAAATGATGTATGAGCCTAAACTTATTCGGCTCCTTCTTAGGCACCACCCCCAGTGGTGACACCACCAGCTCTGGTAAAGGGCAACTCTCAAACGGACCTGCCATGCGCCCCAACTCCACCTCCTTCCGCAACTTATCCCCTACTACCCCTGGATACTGCAACGCTGAACGCAAACTACGCAAGGTAAACGGCACCTTGTGAGCAGGGGCAGGGATCCGGAAACCAACCCGAAAACCATCCAACAACAAACTTGCCCTGGACCTATCAGGGTACCTATTTAGAAAGGGCTCCATGTCTTCCCACCTCACCGGTGTCCGGCCCTTGACTAGCGCCCCCGGCCCCTCGTCCTTTTCCCTTCCGAAAACATTTAACCGCTCCGTGAGAGATCCCCCCACAGGAGGAGCAGCTATGTTTGAACTTACAACCCGATCCGAACTTACACTGGCCCTCATTAAACTGCCAGCAGAACCCGGATTTTCCTCCTGCCCCCCCTGCTCCCCCCCCCGGAGGCAATGAGGGGCCGGCCACCCCGGCCCCACCCCCTTGAAAGGACTGGCCAAAACGCACTGGAGCCATGACCCGCAACCATAACCCTATGTCTTTGTTATCCCACCTAATGTCAGGTCTCACTGCCTTCCGCTGCCGGAACTGCTTCATCATAGCGCAGCCACGTCTGCCCGCCATAAACTCGATGAGCCTCTCCGATAGCATCCATATAACAGAAGAGGCCCGAACAATGTTCCGGCGTCTTCTGTCCAATGACGCTTGCCAAAATAGCAAAAGCCTGCAACCAATTAACAAAAGTTTGGGGAATCAATCGATACCGACGTTTTTCCTCCTTCTCCTTCTTGCTTTCCAACCACTTCCCTTTATCTAAATTGAACTTCTCCAACGGCAACAATGAAAAAATTTCCACATATTCATCCCTCCATATCTTTTCCCTTACTTCCGGTTTCAGATGCGCCCCCAATGGGCCCTCAAAACAAACATAGACCTCGCCCTTCGCCTTATCGTCCAACCGCACCTCATCCACTGCCACATCTATTTCTGTCTGCACCGACACTGCCACGCCCGATTCCCTAGACACTACCCCAGCTCCCCATAGCGTGCTATCCACCACTGCAGGCCCCGACGGCCCCACCCAAGCTGCAACCGGGGATGGAGAACCTATCGCCCCCCCTCCGCATCGCGCCAAAAGGTCACGCACACAACACAACAATTCCTGAATCTCACCCCCACCACCCGTACTTCCTGTAATCCCCCCGCTACACCCCGGCAATCCCGTAGGCAAAAGTGAACCCCCACCCCCTACCCCTGGGGACCGAAATACAGCAGGCAATGAAAAAGTAGGAGACAGCGACTCACCGGGCTGCGCAGGTGCTGTGTCCCCACCAGCCGGGGCGAAGGATCCATCCAGACGTCCCTCTTGGTCACCGAACTCACGGTCGTCCACTTCATCCTGCCCAGACGGGCCAGGACAAGCGCCGCATGCATGACATCCCCGACCTTCTGATGGAGCGCTCCGTAACTGCGCCGATGAACTGGGCCTCTCCGCCCGTCTGTTGGGGGGCTCGACCACCCTGCGGCCCGCAGGTAGCCGCCCTCCTGCCCGCCGTGTCACCACCGACCGTGGCACACGCCTGGAATTGGTTGCATCATCCTGGGTACAGGTGGGCCGCCCGACTGGAGCATCGCCAGCACGGCCCACCGCAAGTCCTGGGTCCCGTCGTCTGGAGGCAGAGGGAGGTCCCGGATGCATGGGCGCCTGCCCTACCACCTCCGCTGAGCCAGGCCGGCTTCCAGGATTCCTCTCAGACCAGGCCGTCCTGCTCACGGCAGCCGAGCGAGGGGCCCGGCCTGGAGGGTCCCTCATGGGGCTCCTTACCCTGCGCCTGGCTCGTGGCATCACTTCCGGGCTCAACCTCTCCGGAGGCCTCGTGCGACGTGACCGCCGCCGGGGAGGAGAGGACGGCACCGCCTGCGCCCCAGATCCAAACACGGCCGCGTCCTCCGTACTCGCCCCTGAACCAGGGGGCTCCCCATCTTCCTCTCCTCGTCCGCTCACCGCCGAGCTCGGAGCCCCAGGCAGCGGGCCGGAAAGCCCCAGCCCCTCCGCTAGCCAGGCCATGCCTCGTTCTGCTACTGCTGCCCGGAGCTGGGTAAGTAGTGCATCCATTGTCAAATCCTGGACAAGCTTCCCTGTGCTGCTACAAGCTTCCCTGTGCTGTTACTAAAGATGGCGACGCCTTTCCCTCTCCTACCCTTAAGTAAACTGACCTCGCCCCCCCTCACATCCGCCCCCTCCTAACCACACCCCTAACTCCTTAACTCCTTCCCTTCCTAACATCCCTGATCATGGTGGCCTCCCCCTATGGCATTCTGCCGGGTCCAGCCTGTACTATATGGACAGTGATGTTAGGAGTTTAAAAACCCAGGAATCCATGCCAGAGCGTCGGCAATGCTCTGGTTAGTGATTACTCTCCTGGAAGGAGCCCCTGATGTCTGTCAATTGTTATGGTAGTAGTCGGATATGATCTTTAATAAATTTAAACCATTTTTTTAAGCTTTAAGAACAAGGTTTGACAATGATAAGTTCTACCCATGTGTATCTAATGCTGATATGTATCCATGCTCCTTACTCATTTTAATATTGTGTTATTGAACTTGGTAACTTGGTATGCTTGGCTGACTGTACTGTATGATCAGAAGTAGTAACTAGATGTTTAAGAATCAGATTCAGATAAGTTTTAGTAATGATACTTAGTTCAACAGATAGAGAGGTCCTATAGGGGAGGACCAAGTCAATGTGAGCTTGAAACTCTGAACAAATAAATACCAAGTCAGGCAGAGTAAAAAGTAAATTTAGATAAAAAAGTTACTATTAAAATACATACCACACAGCTCTTCAAGGTAGAGTTTGAGAAGCTGCATAATATACCCTCCTGCTACTTTGCCTAAATGGTGAGCAAATAGAAATTTTTCTACCTAAAATGGCAGAAAACACACCATTTTGGAGATGGAAAGGACGGCTAGAGGGGAAATGGAGGAGGCCGTAGTTTTTTAATTAATTTTTTTTCCTTGGTGTTTTTTTTTTTCCATATGCTAACGATTTAGTCAAAGTAGCTCAAAAGTAAATGTCTTTATAATACATGATATTGTAAAGTAATGTAATGGGAAATTTTGGCGCATGCCCGTTTTGAGTAAAAATGTTAGCTTTTTGAGACATTATGCTGTTTTCGCGTCTTTTCAGCTAGTAAGTCGGGACCAGCGGGAGAGCAGATCTCCTGAAGGACATATTTAATTTACACCTGCGGATATTATAGCTGACATCTATGCTAACTGGTGTAGATGTCAGTTTGTGCAGCACTGACAACCCAAGTTGCGCCATATTTATTCGGAGCTGTGGGCTTCTTGGAGTATGTTCACATTCAATTTTTTCTTTTCGTCAGAGGTATACGTTGGGAGAAGTTTCTACGTATACCTCCAATGGAAGGCTGTATAGGCATAGAGTGGGATATATCACCTGAACTCCCCGGGCACAGCGTTACTTTAAGCACTAGGCTCGAAAAGCCCCTGACGTTAGCAACGCTCTGACTGGGAATTCTGCTCCTAGGGAAGCCCCTGACAACACTGTCCATAAATGGACACTGACGTTAGGAGCTTTAAGATGCCAAAATCCTAGGCCAGAACACTGGCATTGCACTGGCTGGGGATTCCACTCCTGGAGGGAGCCCCTGACGTCACTGTCCATAAATGGATTCTGCTCCTGGAGGATCCCTTGATGTTACTGTCTGTACATAGACAGTGACATTAGGGGCTTTGTAATGTGAGAATTCCAAGTCGAAGTGTTGGCAGCGCTGTGGCCGGGAATTACACTTGTAGAGAAAGCCTCTCACTTTACTGTGCATATATAGCTTTAAATATCCATATTTGGCTTTAAACTCTGGAGTCCCCGGCCAGAGCATCGCAAGCACTCACTGGCCGGGAGCTCCTGACTTGGGAAAGCCCTTGATGTAACTTTCACTATATGGACAGTGATGTTAGGAGTTTAAAAACCCAGGAATCCATGGCCAGAGCGTCGGCAATGCTCTGGTTAGTGATTACTCTCCTGGAAGGAGCCCCTGATGTCTGTCAATTGTTATGGTAGTAGTCGGATATGATCTTTAATAAATTTAAACCATTTTTTTAAGCTTTAAGAACAAGGTTTGACAATGATAAGTTCTACCCATGTGTATCTAATGCTGATATGTATCCATGCTCCTTACTCATTTTAATATTGTGTGATTGAACTTGGTAACTTGGTATGCTTGGCTGACAGTACTGTATGATCAGAAGTAGTAACTAGATGTTTAAGAATCAGATTCAGATAAGTTTTAGTAATGATACTTAGTTCAACAGATAGGGAGGTCCTATAGGGGAGGACCAAGTCAATGTGAGCTTGAAACTCTCAACAAATAAATACCAAGTCAGGCAGAGTAAAAAGTAAATTTAGATTAAAAAGTTACTATTAAAATACAAAGCACACAGCTCTTCAAGGTAGAGTTTGAGAAGCTGCATAATATACCCTCCTGCTACTTTGCCTAAATGGTGAGCAAATAGAAATTTTTCTACCTAAAATGGCAGAAAACACACCATTTTGGAGATGGTAAGGACGGCTAGAGGGGAAATGGAGGAGGCCGTAGTTTTTTAATTACATTTTTTTCCTTGGTGTTTTTTTTTTTCCATTTGCTAACGATTTAATCAAAGTAGCTCAAAAGTAAATGTCTTTATAATACATGATATTGTAAAGTAATGTAATGGGAAATTTTGGCGCATGCCCGTTTTGAGTAAAAATGTTAGCTTTTTGAGACATTATGCTGTTTTCGCGTCTTTTCAGCTAGTAAGTCGGGACCAGCGGGAGAGCAGATCTCCTGCATGACATATTTAATTTACACCTGCGGATATTATAGCTGACATCTATGCTAACTGGTGTAGATGTCAGTTTGTGGAGCACTGACAACCCAAGTTGTGCCATATTTATTCAGAGCTGTGGGCTTCTTGGAGTATGTTCACATTCAATTTTTTCTTTTCGTCAGAGGTATGCGTTGGGAGAAGTCTCTACGTATACCTCCAACGGAAGGCTGTATAGGCATAGAGTGGGATATATTACCTGAACTCCCCGGGCACAGCGTTACTTTAAGCACTAGGCTCGGAAAGCCCCTGACGTTAGCAACGCTCTGACTGGGGATTCTGCTCCTAGGGAAGCCCCTGACAACACTGTCCATAAATGGACACTGACGTTAGGAGCTTTAAGATGCCAAAATCCTAGGCCAGAACACTGGCATTGCACTGGCTGGGGATTCCACTCCTGGAGGGAGCCCCTGACGTCACTGTTCATATATGGATTCTGCTCCTGGAGGATCCCTTGATGTTACTGTCTGTACACAGACAGTGACATTAGGGGCTTTGTAATGTGAGAATTCCAAGTCGGAGCGTTGGCAGCGCTGTGGCCGGGAATTACGCTTGTAGAGAAAGCCTCTCACTTTACTGTGCATATATGGCTTTAAATATCCATATTTGGCTTTAAACTCCTGAGTCCCCGGCCAGAGCATCGCAAGCACTCACTGGCCGGGAACTCCTGACTTGGGAAAGCCCTTGATGTAACTTTCACTATATGGACAGTGATGTTAGGAGTTTAAAAACCCAGGAATCCATGGCCAGAGCGTCGGCAATGCTCTGGTTAGTGATTACTCTCCTGGAAGGAGAACTCCTGACTTGGGAAAGCCCTTGATGTCACTTTCACTATATGGACAGTGATGTTAGGAGTTTAAAAACCCAGGAATCCATGCCAGAGCGTCGGCAATGCTCTGGTTAGTGATTACTCTCGTGGAAGGAGCCCCTGATGTCTGTCAATTGTTATGGTAGTAGTCGGATATGATCTTTAATAAATTTAAACCATTTTTTTAAGCTTTAAGAACAAGGTTTGACAATGATAAGTTCTACCCATGTGCATCTAATGCTGATATGTATCCATGCTCCTTACTCATTTTAATATTGTGTGATTGAACTTGGTAACTTGGTATGCTTGGCTGACTGTACTGTATGATCAGAAGTAGTAACTAGATGTTTAAGAATCAGATTCAGATAAGTTTTAGTAATGATACTTAGTTCAACAGATAGAGAGGTCCTATAGGGGAGGACCAAGTCAATGTGAGCTTGAAACTCTGAACAAATAAATACCAAGTCAGGCAGAGTAAAAAGTAAATTTAGAATAAAAAGTTACTATTAAAATACATACCACACAGCTCTTCAAGGTGGAGTTTGAGAAGCTGCATAATATACCCTCCTGCTACTTTGCCTAAATGGTGAGCAAATAGAAATTTTTCTACCTAAAATGGCAGAAAACACACCATTTTGGAGATGGAAAGGACGGCTAGAGGGGAAATGGAGGAGGCCGTAGTTTTTTAATTAAATTTTTTTCCTTGGTGGTTTTTTTTTTCCATATGCTAACGATTTAGTCAAAGTAGCTCAAAAGTAAATGTCTGTATAATACATGATATTGTAAAGTAATGTAATGGGAAATTTTGGCGCATGCCCGTTTCGAGTAAAAATGTTAGCTTTTTGAGACATTATGCTGTTTTCGCGTCTTTTCAGCTAGTAAGTCGGGACCAGCGGGAGAGCAGATCTCCTGAAGGACATATTTAATTTACACCTGCGGATATTATAGCTGACATCTATGCTAACTGGTGTAGATGTCAGTTTGTGCAGCACTGACAACCCAAGTTGCGCCATATTTATTCAGAGCTGTGGGCTTCTTGGAGTATGTTCACATTCAATTTTTTCTTTTCGTCAGAGGTATGCGCTGGGAGAAGTTTCTACGTATACCTCCAATGGAAGGCTGTATAGGCATAGAGTGGGATATATTACCTGAACTCCCCGGGCACAGCGTTACTTTAAGCACTAGGCTCGGAAAGCCCCTGACGTTAGCAACGCACTGACTGGGGATTCTGCTCCTAGGGAAGCCCCTGACAACACTGTCCATAAATGGACACTGACGTTAGGAGCTTTAAGATGCCAAAATCCTAGGCCAGAACACTGGCATTGCACTGGCTGGGGATTCCACTCCTGGAGGGAGCCCCTGACGTCATTGTTCATATATGGATTCTGCTCCTGGAGGATCCCTTGATGTTACTGTCTGTACATAGACAGTGACATTAGGGGCTTTGTAATGTGAGAATTCCACGTCGGAGCGTTGGCAGCGCTGTGGCCTGGAATTACGCTTGTAGAGAAAGCCTCTCACTTTACTGTGCATATATGGCTTTAAATATCCATATTTGGCTTTAAACTCTGGAGTCCCCGGCCAGAGCATCGCAAGCACTCACTGGCCGGGAACTCCTGACTTGGGAAAGCCCTTGATGTAACTTTCACTATATGGACAGTGATGTTAGAAGTTTAAAAACCCAGGAATCCATGGCCAGAGCGTTGGCAATGCTCTGGTTAGTGATTACTCTCCTGGAAGGAGCCCCTGATGTCTGTCAATTGTTATGGTAGTAGTCGGATATGATCTTTAATAAATTGAAACCATTTCTTTAAGCTTTAAGAACAAGGTTTGACAATGATAAGTTCTACCCATGTGCATCTAATGCTGATATGTATCCATGCACCTTACTCATTTTAATATTGTGTGATTGAACTTGGTAACTTAGTATGCTTGGCTGACTGTACTGTATTATCAGAAGTAGTAACTAGATGTTTAAGAATCAGATTCAGATAAGTTTTAGTAATGATACTTAGTTCAACAGATAGAGAGGTCCTATAGGGGAGGACCAAGTCAATGTGAACTTGAAACTCTCAACAAATAAATACCAAGTCAGGCAGAGTAAAAAGTAAATTTAGATTAAAAAGTTACTATTAAAATACAAACCACACAGCTCTTCAAGGTAGAGTTTGAGAAGCTGCATAATATACCCTCCTGCTACTTTGCCTAAATGGTGAGCAAATAGAAATTTTTCTACCTAAAATGGCAGAAAACACACCATTTTGGAGATGGTAAGGACGGCTAGAGGGGAAATGGAGGAGGCCGTAGTTTTTTAATTAAATTTTTTTCCTTGGTGTTTTTTTTTTTCCATTTGCTAACGATTTAGTCAAAGTAGCTCAAAAGTAAATGTCTTTATAATTGTAAAGGATCTGCCAGGCACTGCTTCAGGGTTAACTCCCAGAATTAATCAGTCAACACCTGAGTGTACATCCCTGAGACAGACACCAGCTTCCTCCACTCAGGCTGGCAGGCTTAGGAGTGGGAGAGCCTATCGCAACCTGGCCAGACTCAGCTAGCTCCCGCCCTCGGTCTATTTAAGCCTGCTCTTCCTGTCCATCTGTGCTTGTGAATTCTTTCCTTGAGGTTTCCTGGCCCAGCTACAGCTCCTGCTACTTTTTGATCCTGCTCCATACAGACCCTGGCTTACCGACTACTCTTCTGCTTTTCGCTTTGTACCTCGCACTCTCCTGGCTTGACTCGGCTCGTTCACTACTCTGTTGCTCACGGTGTTTCCGCGAGCAACTGCCCATTTCCCTTGCTTGTGTTCCCTTGTTTGTTTGTCGTGTTTGTCATGCACTTACTGAGCGCAGGGACCGCCGCCCAGTTGTACCCCGTCGTCTAGGGCGGGTCGTTGCAAGTAGGCAGGGACAGAGTGGCGGGTAGATTAGGGCTCACTTGTCCGTTTCCCTACCCCCCCCCACCATTACAAATTCACAAGCCCTATACCTAGTCTACCCTGGTCCCTGACACCATTATGGAACCCCGTGAAACCCTGGCTCAGCAAATGCAGGGTCTCTCCCTACAGGTCCAGGCCCTGGCTCAGAGGGTCAACCAGCCTGATGCTACCTTGGTAGTTCCCCTCACCGCACCCCTTGAACCCCACCTCAAGTTGCCCGACCGGTTCTCAGGTGACCGGAGGGCTTTTCTCTCCTTTCGGGAGAGTTGTAAGCTTTACTTTCGCTTAAAGCCTCACTCCTCAGGTTCTGAGAGCCAGCGGGTGGGTATAATTATGTCCCGGCTCCAGGAAGGGCCCCAAGAGTGGGCCTTCTCCTTGGCTCCTGGCGCCCCTGAACTTTCCTCCGTTGATTGTTTCTTTTCTGCCCTCGGACTTATTTATGACGAGACTGACAGAACTGCCTTTGCCGAGAGTCAGCTGGTGACCTTACGTCAGGGTAAGAGACCTGTTGAGGAGTATTGCTCTGACTTTCGGAAGTGGTGCGTAGCTTCTCGGTGGAATGACCCTGCCTTAAGGTGCCAGTTTAGGTTGGGTCTGTCGAACGCCCTGAAAGACCTGCTAGTTAGCTATCCCTCTTCTGACTCCCTAGACCAGGTTATGGCTTTAGTGGTACGACTTGACCGACGTCTCAGGGAACGACAACGTGAACGTTTATGTGTTTTTTCCTCCGACTCCCCCATGATGCCTCCCGAAGTCCCGTTGCTTCGTTTGTCCCCTAAAGACTCAGAAATACCTATGCAACTCGGGGCCTCCGTGTCCCCTCAACAACGTAGAGAATTCCGCAGGAAGAATGGTCTCTGCTTCTACTGTGGGGATGTCAAGCATCAAGTAAACAACTGTCCCAAGCGTAAGAATGCTGCCAGAGAGCTCCCGCGTCTAAGTGATCATCGGGGAGGTCACTTGGGCGCACAGGTATTTCCCGTAAATATGAAACGTACTAAGATATTGCTTCCCTTTCAGGTCTCGTTTGGTGGTAGGTCTGCTACCGGCAGTGCCTTCGTGGATTCAGGGTCCTCTACTAATATCATGTCTGTGGAATTTGCTATGTCTCTTGCTATGCCTCTGATTGATTTGCCTAAACCTGTTCCGGTAGTGGGTATCGACTCCACTCCTCTTGCTAATGGTTATTTTACACAGCATACCCCTGTTTTTGAACTCCTTGTTGGCTCCATGCATTTGGAGCAGTGCTCTGTACTATTGATGCAGGGATTATCGTACGATTTGGTTCTAGGTCTTCCCTGGTTGCAGTTGCATAATCCCACGTTTGACTGGAATACTGGGGAGCTAACCAAATGGGGTAATGAATGTTGTACGTCATGTTTTTCTGTTAATTCTGTTTCTCCCCCTAAGGAGGTGAATACGCTACCCGAGTTTGTTCAGGACTTCGCTGATGTTTTCTCTAAAGAGGCCTCCGAAGTATTACCGCCTCATAGAGAATACGATTGCGCTATCGAATTGGTACCAGGAGCTAAGCTTCCTAAGGGTAGAATATTTAACCTTTCCTGTCCCGAACGTGAAGCCATGAGGGAGTATATCCAGGAATCCCTGGCCAAGGGTTACATTCGTCCCTCTTCTTCTCCGGTAGGTGCTGGCTTCTTCTTCGTAGGGAAGAAGGATGGGGGTCTTAGGCCATGCATTGACTACCGTGGCCTGAATAAGGTCACGGTAAGGAACCAGTATCCCCTTCCTTTGATTCCTGATCTCTTTAATCAGGTTCAGGGGGCCCAATGGTTCTCTAAATTGGATCTACGGGGGGCGTATAACCTTATTCGCATCAAAGAGGGGGATGAGTGGAAGACTGCGTTTAACACGCCCGAAGGCCATTTCGAATACCTCGTCATGCCCTTTGGGTTGTGCAATGCCCCTGCGGTCTTCCAGAACTTCATAAATGAGATTTTGAGAAATTACCTGGGGATATTTCTTGTAGTGTACCTTGATGACATATTGGTGTTTTCCAGGGACTGGTCCTCCCACATAGAGCATGTCAGGAAAGTGCTCCAGGTCCTTCGAGAAAACAAACTGTTTGCCAAAATCGAAAAATGTGTATTTGGGGTACAGGAGATACCATTTTTAGGTCAAATCCTCACTCCTCATGAATTCCGCATGGACCCTGCCAAGGTTCAGGCTGTGGCTGAATGGGTCCAACCTGCCTCCCTGAAAGCGCTACAGTGTTTTTTGGGGTTCGCTAACTATTACAGGAGATTTATTGCTAACTTCTCGGTCGTCGCTAAGCCTCTTACGGACCTCACTCGCAAGGGTGCTGATGTCCTCCATTGGCCCCCTGAGGCCGTCCAGGCTTTTGAGACCCTCAAGAAGTGCTTTATCTCGGCCCCCGTGCTGGTTCAGCCCAACCAAAGGGAGCCATTTATTGTGGAGGTTGACGCGTCCGAGGTGGGAGTGGGGGCCGTCTTGTCCCAGGGTACCAGCTCCCTCACCCATCTCCGCCCCTGTGCTTACTTTTCTAGGAAGTTTTCGCCCACGGAGTGTAACTATGATATTGGCAACCGCGAACTTTTAGCCATTAAATGGGCATTTGAAGAGTGGCGCCACTTCCTGGAGGGGGCTAGGCACCAGGTAACGGTCCTTACCGACCACAAGAATCTGGTTTTCCTAGAATCTGCCCGGAGGCTAAACCCGAGACAAGCTCGATGGGCGTTGTTTTTTACCAGATTCAATTTTTTGGTTACCTATAGGGCCGGGTCTAAAAATATTAAGGCGGATGCACTGTCGCGTAGCTTCATGGCCAGCCCTCCTTCGGAGGAAGATCCTGTTTGTATTTTGCCTCCAGGTATAGTCATTTCCTCTATCGAGTCCGATTTAGTCTCTGAAATTGCTGCTGATCAAGGTTCAGCTCCTGGGAACCTTCCTGAGAACAAGCTGTTTGTTCCCCTGCAATTCCGGCTAAGGGTACTTAGGGAAAATCACGACTCCGCACTATCTGGCCATCCAGGCATCCTGGGTACCAAACACCTCATTACCAGAAATTATTGGTGGCCTGGTTTGCCTAAAGACGTTAAGGCCTACGTCGCCGCCTGTGAGGTTTGTGCCAGGTCCAAGACTCCCAGGTCCCGACCAGCGGGCTTACTGCGTTCGTTGCCCATTCCCCAGAGACCTTGGACACATATCTCCATGGATTTTATCACCGATTTGCCTCCATCCCAAGGCAAGTCGGTGGTGTGGGTGGTGGTAGACCGCTTCAGTAAAATGTGCCACTTTGTGCCCCTCAAGAAACTACCCAACGCCAAGACGTTGGCTACCTTGTTTATCAAACACATCCTGCGTCTCCATGGGGTCCCCGTCAATATTGTTTCTGACAGAGGGGTACAATTTGTTTCATTGTTTTGGAGAGCCTTCTGTAATAAGTTGGGGATTGATCTGTCCTTCTCCTCTGCCTTCCATCCTGAAACCAATGGCCAAACGGAGAGGACTAATCAGTCTCTAGAACAATACTTAAGATGTTTTGTCTCTGACTGTCAATTTGATTGGGTTTCTTTCATTCCCCTCGCCGAATTTTCCCTTAATAACCGGGTCAGTAACTCGTCAGGGGTCTCTCCCTTTTTCTGTAATTTTGGGTTTAATCCACGGTTCTCCTCCGTTTCACCTGGTTGTTCCAACAATCCCGAGGTGGAGGTCGTTCATCGGGATCTGTGCACAGTCTGGGCCCAGGTTCAGAAGAACCTAGAGGCGTCCCAGAGCATACAGAAGGCTCAGGCCGATAGAAGACGTTCTGCTAACCCCCTGTTTGTGGTCGGGGATCTGGTGTGGTTGTCATCCAGGAACTTGCGTCTCAAGGTTCCGTCCAAAAAGTTTGCTCCCCGGTTTATTGGGCCGTATAAGGTCATTGAGGTCCTCAGTCCTGTCTCTTTCCGGCTGGAGTTACCCCCGTCTTTTCGTATACACAACGTGTTTCATGCCTCCCTCCTGAAACGCTGCTCCCCGTCCTTGGCCCCCTCGAGGAAACCTCCTGTTCCCGTCCTCACCCCTGAGGGGGTGGAATTTGAGGTGGCCAGGATCGTGGACAGCAAGATGGTCCAAGGCTCCCTCCAGTACCTGGTCCATTGGAGAGGATACGGGCCCGAGGAGAGGACTTGGGTACCCGCCCGGGATGTTCACGCTGGGGTATTGGTCAGGAGGTTCCACCTGCGTTTCCCCAGTAAGCCAGGTCCACTTAGAAAGGGTCCGGTGGCCCCTCATAAAAGGGGGGGTACTGTAAAGGATCTGCCAGGCACTGCTTCAGGGTTAACTCCCAGAATTAATCAGTCAACACCTGAGTGTACATCCCTGAGACAGACACCAGCTTCCTCCACTCAGGCTGGCAGGCTTAGGAGTGGGAGAGCCTATCGCAACCTGGCCAGACTCAGCTAGCTCCCGCCCTCGGTCTATTTAAGCCTGCTCTTCCTGTCCATCTGTGCTTGTGAATTCTTTCCTTGAGGTTTCCTGGCCCAGCTACAGCTCCTGCTACTTTTTGATCCTGCTCCATACAGACCCTGGCTTACCGACTACTCTTCTGCTTTTCGCTTTGTACCTCGCACTCTCCTGGCTTGACTCGGCTCGTTCACTACTCTGTTGCTCACGGTGTTTCCGCGAGCAACTGCCCATTTCCCTTGCTTGTGTTCCCTTGTTTGTTTGTCGTGTTTGTCATGCACTTACTGAGCGCAGGGACCGCCGCCCAGTTGTACCCCGTCGTCTAGGGCGGGTCGTTGCAAGTAGGCAGGGACAGAGTGGCGGGTAGATTAGGGCTCACTTGTCCGTTTCCCTACCCCCCCCCACCATTACAATAATACATGATATTGTAAAGTAATGTAATGGGAAATTTTGGCGCATGCCCGTTTTGAGTAAAAATGTTAGCTTTTTGAGACATTATGCTGTTTTCGCGTCTTTTCAGCTAGTAAGTCGGGACCAGCGGGAGAGCAGATCTCCTGCATGACATATTTAATTTACACCTGCGGATATTATAGCTGACATCTATGCTAACTGGTGTAGATGTCAGTTTGTGCAGCACTGACAACCCAAGTTGCGCCATATTTATTCAGAGCTGTGGGCTTCTTGGAGTATGTTCACATTCAATTTTTTCTTTTCGTCAGAGGTATGCGTTGGGAGAAGTTTCTACGTATACCTCCAATGGAAGGCTGTATAGGCATAGAGTGGGATATATCAACTGAACTCCCACGGGCACAGCATTACTTTAAGCACTAGGCTCGAAAAGCCCCTGACGTTAGCAACGCTCTGACTGGGAATTCTGCTCCTAGGGAAGCCCCTGACAACACTGTCCATAAATGGACACTGACGTTAGGAGCTTTAAGATGCCAAAATCCTAGGCCAGAACACTGGCATTGCACTGGCTGGGGATTCCACTCCTGGAGGGAGCCCCTGACGTCACTGTTCATATATGGATTTTGCTCCTGCAGGATCCCTTGATGTTACTGTCTGTACATAGACAGTGACATTAGGGGCTTTGTAATGTGAGAATTCCAAGTCGGAGCGTTGGCAGCGCTGTGGCCGGGAATTACGCTTGTAGAGAAAGTCTCTCACTTTACTGTGCATATATGGCTTTAAATATCCATATTTGGCTTTAAACTCTGGAGTCCCCGGCCAGAGCATCGCAAGCACTCACTGGCCGGGAACTCCTGACTTGGGAAAGCCCTTGATGTCACTTTCACTATATGGACAGTGATGTTAGGAGTTTGAGTTTAAAAACCCAGGAATCCATGGCCAGAGCGTTGGCAATGCTCTGGTTAGTGATTACTCTCCTGGAAGGAGAACTCCTGACTTGGGAAAGCCCTTGATGTCACTTTCACTATATGGACAGTGATGTTAGGAGTTTAAAAACCCAGGAATCCATGGCCAGAGCGTCGGCAATGCTCTGGTTAGTGATTACTCTCCTGGAAGGAGCCCCTGATGTCTGTCAATTGTTATGGTAGTAGTCGGATATGATCTTTAATAAATTTAAACCATTTTTTTAAGCTTTAAGAACAAGGTTTGACAATGATAAGTTCTACCCATGTGTATCTAATGCTGATATGTATCCATGCTCCTTACTCATTTTAATATTGTGTGATTGAACTTGGTAACTTGGTATGCTTGGTTGACTGTACTGTATGATCATAAGTAGTAACTAGATGTTTAAGAATCAGATTCAGATAAGTTTTAGTAATGATACTTAGTTCAACAGATAGAGAGGTCCTATAGGGGAGGACCAAGTCAATGTGAGCTTGAAACTCTCAACAAATAAATACCAAGTCAGGCAGAGTAAAAAGTAAATTTAGATTAAAAAGTTACTATTAAAATACAAACCACACAGCTCTTCAAGGTAGAGTTTGAGAAGCTGCATAATATACCCTCCTGCTACTTTGCCTAAATGGTGAGCAAATAGCAATTTTTCTACCTAAAATGGCAGAAAACACACCATTTTGGAGATGGTAAGGACGGCTAGAGGGGAAATGGAGGAGGCCGTAGTTTTTTAATTACATTTTTTTCCTTGGTGGTTTTTTTTTTCCATTTGCTAACGATTTAGTCAAAGTAGCTCAAAAGTAAATGTCTTTATAATACATAATATTGTAATGTAATGGTAAATTTTGGCGCATGCCCGTTTTGAGTAAAAATGTTAGCTTTTTGAGACATTATGCTGTTTTCGCGTCTTTTCAGCTAGTAAGTCGGGACCAGCGGGAGAGCAGATCTCCTGCATGACATATTTAATTTACACCTGCGGATATTATAGCTGACATCTATGGTAACTGGTGTAGATGTCAGTTTGTGCAGCACTGACAACCCAAGTTGCGCCATATTTATTCAGAGCTGTGGGCTTCTTGGAGTATGTTCACATTCAATTCTTTCTTTTCGTCAGAGGTATGCGTTGGGAGAAGTCTCTTCGTATACCTCCAACGGAAGGCTGTATAGGCATAGAGTGGGATATATCACCTGAACTCCCCGGGCACAGCGTTACTTTAAGCACTAGGCTCCGAAAGCCCCTGACGTTAGCAACGCTCTGACTGGGGATTCTGCTCCTAGGGAAGCCCCTGACAACACTGTCCATAAATGGACACTGACGTTAGGAGCTTTAAGATGCCAAAATCCTAGGCCAGAACACTGGCATTGCACTGGCTGGGGATTCCACTCCTGGAGGGAGCCCCTGACGTAACTGTTCATATATGGATTCTGCTCCTGGAGGATCCCTTGATGTTACTGTCTGTACATAGACAGTGACATTAGGGGCTTTGTAATGTGAGAATTCCAAGTCGGAGCGTTGGCAGCGCTGTGGCCGGGAATTACGCTTGTAGAGAAAGCCTCTCACTTTACTGTGCATATATTGCTTTAAATATCCATATTTGGCTTTAAACACTGGAGTCCCCGGTCAGAGCATCGCAAGCACTCACTGGCCGGGAACTCCTGACTTGGGAAAGCTCTTGATGTCACTTTCACTATATGGACAGTGATGTTAGGAGTTTGAGTTTAAAAACCCAGGAATCCATGGCCAGAGCGTTGGCAATGCTCTGGTTAGTGATTATTCTCCTGGAAGGAGAACTCCTGACTTGGGAAAGCCCTTGATGTCACTTTCACTATATGGACAGTGATGTTAGGAGTTTAAAAACCCAGGAATCCATGCCAGAGCGTCGGCAATGCTCTGGTTAGTGATTACTCTCCTGGAACTCTATGTCTGTCAATTGTTATGGTAGTAGTCGGATATGATCTTTAATAAATTGAAACCATTTTTTTAAGCTTTAAGAACAAGGTTTGATAATGATAAGTTCTACCCATGTGCATCTAATGCTGATATGTATCCATGCTCCTTACTCATTTTAATATTGTGTGATTGAACTTGGTAACTTGGTATGCTTGGCTGACTGTACTGTATGATCAGAAGTAGTAACTAGATGTTTAAGAATCAGATTCAGATAAGTTTTAGTAATGATACTTAGTTCAACAGATAGAGAGGTCCTATAGGGGAGGACCAAGTCAATGTGAGCTTGAAACTCTGAACAAATAAATACCAAGTCAGGCAGAGTAAAAAGTAAATTTAGATTAAAAAGTTACTATTAAAATACAAACCACACAGCTCTTCAAGGTAGAGTTTGAGAAGCTGCATAATATACCCTCCTGCTACTTTGCCTAAATGGTGAGCAAATAGAAATTTTTCTACCTAAAATGGCAGAAAACACACCATTTTGGAGATGGAAAGGACGGCTAGAGGGGAAATGGAGGAGGCCGTAGTTTTTTAATTAAATTTTTCTCCTTGGTGTTTTTTTTTTTCCATATGCTAACGATTTAGTCAAAGTAGCTCAAAAGTAAATGTCTTTATAATACATGATATTGTAAAGTAATGTAATGGGAAATTTTGGCGCATGCCCGTTTTGAGTAAAAATGTTAGCTTTTTGAGACATTATGCTGTTTTCGCGTCTTTTCAGCTAGTAAGTCGGGACCAGCGGGAGAGCAGATCTCCTGAAGGACATATTTAATTTACACCTGCAGATATTATAGCTGACATCTATGCTAACTGGTGTAGATGTCAGTTTGTGCAGCACTGACAACCCAAGTTGCGCCATATTTATTCAGAGCTGTGGGCTTCTTGGAGTATGTTCACATTCAATTTTTTCTTTTCGTCAGAGGTATGCGTTGGGAGAAGTTTCTACGTATACCTCCAATGGAAGGCTGTATAGGCATAGAGTGGGATATATCACCTGAACTCCCCGGGCACAGCGTTACTTTAAGCACTAGGCTCGAAAAGCCCCTGACGTTAGCAACGCTCTGACTGGGAATTCTGCTCCTAGGGAAGCCCCTGACAACACTGTCCATAAATGGACACTGACGTTAGGAGCTTTAAGATGCCAAAATCCTAGGCCAGAACACTGGCATTGCACTGGCTGGGGATTCCACTCCTGGAGGGAGCCCCTGACGTCACTGTCCATAAATGGATTCTGCACCTGGAGGATCCCTTGATGTTACTGTCTGTACATAGACAGTGACATTAGGGGCTTTGTAATGTGAGAATTCCACGTCGGAGCGTTGGCAGCGCTGTGGCCTGGAATTACGCTTGTAGAGAAAGCCTCTCACTTTACTGTGCATATATGGCTTTAAATATCCATATTTGGCTTTAAACTCTGGAGTCCCCGGCCAGAGCATCGCAAGCACTCACTGGCCGGGAACTCCTGACTTGGGAAAGCCCTTGATGTAACTTTCACTATATGGACAGTGATGTTAGAAGTTTAAAAACCCAGGAATCCATGGCCAGAGCGTTGGCAATGCTCTGGTTAGTGATTACTCTCCTGGAAGGAGCCCCTGATGTCTGTCAATTGTTATGGTAGTAGTCGGATATGATCTTTAATAAATTGAAACCATTTCTTTAAGCTTTAAGAACAAGGTTTGACAATGATAAGTTCTACCCATGTGCATCTAATGCTGATATGTATCCATGCTCCTTACTCATTTTAATATTGTGTGATTGAACTTGGTAACTTAGTATGCTTGGCTGACTGTACTGTATTATCAGAAGTAGTAACTAGATGTTTAAGAATCAGATTCAGATAAGTTTTAGTAATGATACTTAGTTCAACAGATAGAGAGGTCCTATAGGGGAGGACCAAGTCAATGTGAACTTGAAACTCTCAACAAATAAATACCAAGTCAGGCAGAGTAAAAAGTAAATTTAGATTAAAAAGTTACTATTAAAATACAAACCACACAGCTCTTCAAGGTAGAGTTTGAGAAGCTGCATAATATACCCTCCTGCTACTTTGCCTAAATGGTGAGCAAATAGAAATTTTTCTACCTAAAATGGCAGAAAACACACCATTTTGGAGATGGTAAGGACGGCTAGAGGGGAAATGGAGGAGGCCGTAGTTTTTTAATTAAATTTTTTTCCTTGGTGTTTTTTTTTTTCCATTTGCTAACGATTTAGTCAAAGTAGCTCAAAAGTAAATGTCTTTATAATACATGATATTGTAAAGTAATGTAATGGGAAATTTTGGCGCATGCCCGTTTTGAGTAAAAATGTTAGCTTTTTGAGACATTATGCTGTTTTCGCGTCTTTTCAGCTAGTAAGTCGGGACCAGCGGGAGAGCAGATCTCCTGCATGACATATTTAATTTACACCTGCGGATATTATAGCTGACATCTATGCTAACTGGTGTAGATGTCAGTTTGTGCAGCACTGACAACCCAAGTTGCGCCATATTTATTCAGAGCTGTGGGCTTCTTGGAGTATGTTCACATTCAATTTTTTCTTTTCGTCAGAGGTATGCGTTGGGAGAAGTTTCTACGTATACCTCCAATGGAAGGCTGTATAGGCATAGAGTGGGATATATCAACTGAACTCCCACGGGCACAGCATTACTTTAAGCACTAGGCTCGAAAAGCCCCTGACGTTAGCAACGCTCTGACTGGGAATTCTGCTCCTAGGGAAGCCCCTGACAACACTGTCCATAAATGGACACTGACGTTAGGAGCTTTAAGATGCCAAAATCCTAGGCCAGAACACTGGCATTGCACTGGCTGGGGATTCCACTCCTGGAGGGAGCCCCTGACGTCACTGTTCATATATGGATTTTGCTCCTGCAGGATCCCTTGATGTTACTGTCTGTACATAGACAGTGACATTAGGGGCTTTGTAATGTGAGAATTCCAAGTCGGAGCGTTGGCAGCGCTGTGGCCGGGAATTACGCTTGTAGAGAAAGTCTCTCACTTTACTGTGCATATATGGCTTTAAATATCCATATTTGGCTTTAAACTCTGGAGTCCCCGGCCAGAGCATCGCAAGCACTCACTGGCCGGGAACTCCTGACTTGGGAAAGCCCTTGATGTCACTTTCACTATATGGACAGTGATGTTAGGAGTTTGAGTTTAAAAACCCAGGAATCCATGGCCAGAGCGTTGGCAATGCTCTGGTTAGTGATTACTCTCCTGGAAGGAGAACTCCTGACTTGGGAAAGCCCTTGATGTCACTTTCACTATATGGACAGTGATGTTAGGAGTTTAAAAACCCAGGAATCCATGGCCAGAGCGTCGGCAATGCTCTGGTTAGTGATTACTCTCCTGGAAGGAGCCCCTGATGTCTGTCAATTGTTATGGTAGTAGTCGGATATGATCTTTAATAAATTTAAACCATTTTTTTAAGCTTTAAGAACAAGGTTTGACAATGATAAGTTCTACCCATGTGTATCTAATGCTGATATGTATCCATGCTCCTTACTCATTTTAATATTGTGTGATTGAACTTGGTAACTTGGTATGCTTGGTTGACTGTACTGTATGATCATAAGTAGTAACTAGATGTTTAAGAATCCGATTCAGATAAGTTTTAGTAATGATACTTAGTTCAACAGATAGAGAGGTCCTATAGGGGAGGACCAAGTCAATGTGAGCTTGAAACTCTCAACAAATAAATACCAAGTCAGGCAGAGTAAAAAGTAAATTTAGATTAAAAAGTTACTATTAAAATACAAACCACACAGCTCTTCAAGGTAGAGTTTGAGAAGCTGCATAATATACCCTCCTGCTACTTTGCCTAAATGGTGAGCAAATAGCAATTTTTCTACCTAAAATGGCAGAAAACACACCATTTTGGAGATGGTAAGGACGGCTAGAGGGGAAATGGAGGAGGCCGTAGTTTTTTAATTACATTTTTTTCCTTGGTGGTTTTTTTTTTCCATTTGCTAACGATTTAGTCAAAGTAGCTCAAAAGTAAATGTCTTTATAATACATAATATTGTAATGTAATGGTAAATTTTGGCGCATGCCCGTTTTGAGTAAAAATGTTAGCTTTTTGAGACATTATGCTGTTTTCGCGTCTTTTCAGCTAGTAAGTCGGGACCAGCGGGAGAGCAGATCTCCTGCATGACATATTTAATTTACACCTGCGGATATTATAGCTGACATCTATGGTAACTGGTGTAGATGTCAGTTTGTGCAGCACTGACAACCCAAGTTGCGCCATATTTATTCAGAGCTGTGGGCTTCTTGGAGTATGTTCACATTCAATTCTTTCTTTTCGTCAGAGGTATGCGTTGGGAGAAGTCTCTTCGTATACCTCCAACGGAAGGCTGTATAGGCATAGAGTGGGATATATCACCTGAACTCCCCGGGCACAGCGTTACTTTAAGCACTAGGCTCCGAAAGCCCCTGACGTTAGCAACGCTCTGACTGGGGATTCTGCTCCTAGGGAAGCCCCTGACAACACTGTCCATAAATGGACACTGACGTTAGGAGCTTTAAGATGCCAAAATCCTAGGCCAGAACACTGGCATTGCACTGGCTGGGGATTCCACTCCTGGAGGGAGCCCCTGACGTAACTGTTCATATATGGATTCTGCTCCTGGAGGATCCCTTGATGTTACTGTCTGTACATAGACAGTGACATTAGGGGCTTTGTAATGTGAGAATTCCAAGTCGGAGCGTTGGCAGCGCTGTGGCCGGGAATTACGCTTGTAGAGAAAGCCTCTCACTTTACTGTGCATATATTGCTTTAAATATCCATATTTGGCTTTAAACACTGGAGTCCCCGGTCAGAGCATCGCAAGCACTCACTGGCCGGGAACTCCTGACTTGGGAAAGCTCTTGATGTCACTTTCACTATATGGACAGTGATGTTAGGAGTTTGAGTTTAAAAACCCAGGAATCCATGGCCAGAGCGTTGGCAATGCTCTGGTTAGTGATTATTCTCCTGGAAGGAGAACTCCTGACTTGGGAAAGCCCTTGATGTCACTTTCACTATATGGACAGTGATGTTAGGAGTTTAAAAACCCAGGAATCCATGCCAGAGCGTCGGCAATGCTCTGGTTAGTGATTACTCTCCTGGAACTCTATGTCTGTCAATTGTTATGGTAGTAGTCGGATATGATCTTTAATAAATTGAAACCATTTTTTTAAGCTTTAAGAACAAGGTTTGATAATGATAAGTTCTACCCATGTGCATCTAATGCTGATATGTATCCATGCTCCTTACTCATTTTAATATTGTGTGATTGAACTTGGTAACTTGGTATGCTTGGCTGACTGTACTGTATGATCAGAAGTAGTAACTAGATGTTTAAGAATCAGATTCAGATAAGTTTTAGTAATGATACTTAGTTCAACAGATAGAGAGGTCCTATAGGGGAGGACCAAGTCAATGTGAGCTTGAAACTCTGAACAAATAAATACCAAGTCAGGCAGAGTAAAAAGTAAATTTAGATTAAAAAGTTACTATTAAAATACAAACCACACAGCTCTTCAAGGTAGAGTTTGAGAAGCTGCATAATATACCCTCCTGCTACTTTGCCTAAATGGTGAGCAAATAGAAATTTTTCTACCTAAAATGGCAGAAAACACACCATTTTGGAGATGGAAAGGACGGCTAGAGGGGAAATGGAGGAGGCCGTAGTTTTTTAATTAAATTTTTCTCCTTGGTGTTTTTTTTTTTCCATATGCTAACGATTTAGTCAAAGTAGCTCAAAAGTAAATGTCTTTATAATACATGATATTGTAAAGTAATGTAATGGTAAATTTTGGCGCATGCCCGTTTTGAGTAAAAATGTTAGCTTTTTGAGACATTATGCTGTTTTCGCGTCTTTTCAGCTAGTAAGTCGGGACCAGCGGGAGAGCAGATCTCCTGAAGGACATATTTAATTTACACCTGCAGATATTATAGCTGACATCTATGCTAACTGGTGTAGATGTCAGTTTGTGCAGCACTGACAACCCAAGTTGCGCCATATTTATTCAGAGCTGTGGGCTTCTTGGAGTATGTTCACATTCAATTTTTTCTTTTCGTCAGAGGTATGCGTTGGGAGAAGTTTCTACGTATACCTCCAATGGAAGGCTGTATAGGCATAGAGTGGGATATATCACCTGAACTCCCCGGGCACAGCGTTACTTTAAGCACTAGTCTCGAAAAGCCCCTGACGTTAGCAACGCTCTGACTGGGAATTCTGCTCCTAGGGAAGCCCCTGACAACACTGTCCATAAATGGACACTGACGTTAGGAGCTTTAAGATGCCAAAATCCTAGGCCAGAACACTGGCATTGCACTGGCTGGGGATTCCACTCCTGGAGGGAGCCCCTGACGTCACTGTCCATAAATGGATTCTGCTCCTGGAGGATCCCTTGATGTTACTGTCTGTACATAGACAGTGACATTTGGGGCTTTGTAATGTGAGAATTCCAAGTCGGAGTGTTGGCAGCGCTGTGGCCGGGAATTACACTTGTAGAGAAAGCCTCTCACTTTACTGTGCATATATGGCTTTAAATATCCATATTTGGCTTTAAACTCTGGAGTCCCCGGCCAGAGCATCGCAAGCACTCACTGGCCGGGAGCTCCTGACTTGGGAAAGCCCCGTGATGTCACTTTCACTATATGGACAGTGATGTTAGGAGTTTGAGTTTAAAAACCCAGGAATCCATGGCCAGAGCGTTGGCAATGCTCTGGTTAGTGATTACTCTCCTGGAAGGAGAACTCCTGACTTGGGAAAGCCCTTGATGTCACTTTCACTATATGGACAGTGATGTTAGGAGTTTAAAAACCCAGGAATCCATGCCAGAGCGTCAGCAATGCTCTGGTTAGTGATTACTCTCCTGGAAGGAGCCCCTGATGTCTGTCAATTGTTATGGTAGTAGTCGGATATGATCTTTAATAAATTTAAACCATTTTTTTAAGCTTTAAGAACAAGGCTTGACAATGATAAGTTCTACCCATGTGCATCTAATGCTGATATGTATCCATGCTCCTTACTCATTTTAATATTGTGTGATTGAACTTGGTAACTTGGTATGCTTGGCTGACTGTACTGTATGTTTAGAAGTAGTAACTAGATGTTTAAGAATCAGATTCAGATAAGTTTTAGTAATGATACTTAGTTCAACAGATAGAGAGGTCCTATAGGGGAGGACCAAGTCAATGTGAGCTTGAAACTCTGAACAAATAAATACCAAGTCAGGCAGAGTAAAAAGTAAATTTAGATTAAAAAGTTACTATTAAAATACATACCACACAGCTCTTCAAGGTAGAGTTTGAGAAGCTGCATAATATACCCTCCTGCTACTTTGCCTAAATGGTGAGCAAATAGAAATTTTTCTACCTAAAATGGCAGAAAACACACCATTTTGGAGATGGAAAGGACGGCTAGAGGGGAAATGGAGGAGGCCGTAGTTTTTTAATTAATTTTTTTTCCTTGGTGGTTTTTTTTTTCCATATGCTAACGATTTAGTCAAAGTAGCTCAAAAGTAAATGTCTTTATAATACATGATATTGTAAAGTAATGTAATGGGAAATTTTGGCGCATGCCCGTTTTGAGTAAAAATGTTAGCTTTTTGAGACATTATGCTGTTTTCGCGTCTTTTCAGCTAGTAAGTCGGGACCAGCGGGAGAGCAGATCTCCTGAAGGACATATTTAATTTACACCTGCGGATATTATAGCTGACATCTATGCTAACTGGTGTAGATGTCAGTTTGTGCAGCACTGACAACCCAAGTTGCGCCATATTTATTCAGAGCTGTGGGCTTCTTGGAGTATGTTCACATTCAATTTTTTCTTTTCGTCAGAGGTATGCGTTGGGAGAAGTTTCTACGTATACCTCCAATGGAAGGCTGTATAGGCATAGAGTGGGATATATCACCTGAACTCCCCGGGCACAGCATTACTTTAAGCACTAGGCTCGAAAAGCCCCTGACGTTAGCAACGCTCTGACTGGGAATTCTGCTCCTAGGGAAGCCCCTGACAACACTGTCCATAAATGGACACTGACGTTAGGAGCTTTAAGATGCCAAAATCCTAGGCCAGAACACTGGCATTGCACTGGCTGGGGATTCCACTCCTGGAGGGAGCCCCTGACGTCACTGTCCATAAATGGATTCTGCTCCTGGAGGATCCCTTGATGTTACTGTCTGTACATAGACAGTGACATTAGGGGCTTTGTAATGTGAGAATTCCAAGTCGGAGCGTTGGCAGCGCTGTGGCCGGGAATTACGCTTGTAGAGAAAGCCTCTCACTTTACTGTGCATATATAGCTTTAAATATCCATATTTGGCTTTAAACTCTGGAGTCCCCGGCCAGAGCATCGCAAGCACTCACTGGCCGGGAGCTCCTGACTTGGGAAAGCCCTTGATGTCACTTTCACTATATGGACAGTGATGTTAGGAGTAGAGATGAGCGAACCGGGACAACCGAACCCGGTTTCGGTCCGAACTTCCGGTAAAGTTCGGTTCGCAGCGAATCCGAACTTCACCGGGTTCGGCCGAACCCGTTTTGACCGAACCCGGTCAAAAACATTATACAAATCGGCAGCCACTTGTCTCTATCAATCACTGATAGAGAAAAGAGGCTGCTGATTAAAAATAAAATAAAAAGCATTTCATACGTACCCGGTCGTTGTCTTGTTGACGAGTCCCTCTTCTTCCTCCAGTCCGACCTTTTCTGACGCGGCAGCCTGTGATTGGCTGCAGAGGCCTCTGCAGCCTGTGATTGGCTGCAGAGGCCGCGGCAGCCTGTGATTGGCTGCAGCGCTCACAAGGCTGCATCGTCATCAAGGAATGTCGGGCCGGATGTCGAGAGGGACGCGTCACCAAGGCAACGGCCAGGAGACCGGACTGGAGGAAGCAGAAAGTTCTCGGTAAGTATGAACGTCTTTTTTTTTACAGGTACTGTGATCGGTAGTCACTGTCCAGGGTACTGAAACAGTTACTGCCGATCAGTTAACTCTTTCAGCACCCTGAACAGTGACTATTTAGTGTATGTGCACACACACTAATTACGTCCGTAAATGACGGACGTATTTCGGCCGCAAGTACCGGACCGAACACAGTGCAGGGAGCCGGGCTCCTAGCATCATACTTATGTACGATGCTAGGAGTCCCTGCCTCTCTGCAGGACAACTGTCCCGTACTGTAATCATGTTTTCAGTACGGGACAGTAGTTCCACGGAGAGGCAGGGACTCCTAGCATCGTACATAAATATGATGCTAGGAGCCCGGCTCCCTGCAGGGTGTTCGGTCCGGTACTTGCGGCCGAAATACGTCCGTCAATTACGGACGTAATTAGTGTGTGTGCACATACCCTTACTGACGTCACCTAGCAACGCTGCCGTAATGACGGGTGCACACATGTAGCCACCCGTCATTACGGGGCCTCATGCACACGACCATAAAAACACCCGTTATCACGGGTCGTAATTACGACCCGAAATAGCGGGCCCATAGACTTCTGTTAGCCACGGGTACCTTCCCGTTTTCTCACGGGAAGGTGCCCGTGCCGTTAAAAAGATAGAACATGTTCTATTTTTTTATTTTACGGGCCGTGCTCGTAATTACGACTCGTAACTACGAGCACGGCCGGCCGGCCACGGGCAGCCGGCCGCTTTTGCGAACCGTGCTGTCATTATAATTATAGCAGCACGGCCCGTAAAATAGAAAAATAGAACATGTTCTATTTTTTTAACGGCACGGGCACCTTCCCGTGAGAATACGGAAAGGTACCCGTGGGTAACAGAAGTCTATGAGCCCGTTATTGCGGGTCGTAATTACGACCCGCAATAACGGGTGTTTTTACGGTCGTGTGCATGATGGGAGCACGGCTCGGAAAAACGAACGGCTGCCCGTGCTCATCTCCTGAAATACTCTGTGCTGCCTTAAACTCTGTGGACAGGTCAGGATCCTGTTTCTTTTAAATGCTGCTAGGGAACCCGCTCGATCCACTATATAAGGCTACGCTACAGTGCAGCATTTAAAAGAAACAGGATCCTGACCTGTCCACAGAGTTTAAGGCAGCACAGAGTATTTCAGGAGATGAGCGTGCAGATTCAGTGCTGTTGTGAACTCTGCTCTTACCATTACGTAGCTCTCAGTCTGTTATCTCTCCTCCACTCCTGTCCTCAAGAACACCTTCACATGATTGCCAAGTCACCACGTAATGGTAAGAGCAGAGTTCACAGCAGCACAGAGTATTTCAGGAGATGAGCGTGCGGATCTTGTGCGTGGTGGTGACTTGCCAATCATGTGAACGTGTTATAGAGGACAGGAGTGGAGGAGATGTAACAGACTGAGCTACGTAATGGTAAGAACAGAGTTCACAGCAGCACAGAGTATTTCAGGAGAGGAGCGTGCAGATTCAGTGCTGCTGTGAACTCTGCTCTTACCATTACGTAGCTCAGTCTGTTACCTCTCCTCCACTCCTGTCCTCAATAACACCTTCACATGATTGGCAAGTCACCACCCCGCACAAGATCCGCACGCTCATCTCCTGAAATACTCTGTGCTGCTGTGAACTCTGCTCTTACCATTACGTGGTGACTTGCCAATCATGTGAAGGTGTTCTGGAGGACAGGAGTGGAGGAGAGGTAACAGACTGAGAGCTACGTAATGGTAAGAGCAGAGTTCGCAGCAGCACTGAATCTGCACGCTCATCTCCTGAAATACTCTGTGCTGCCTTAAACTCTATGGACAGGTCAGGATCCTGTTTCTTTTAAATGCTGCACTGTAGCGCAGCCTTATATAGTGGATCGAGCGGGTTCCCCAGCAGCATTTAAAAGAAACCGTGTTTGTGTATGTGTGTGTTTGTGTATATATGTGTGTTTGGGTATGTGACTTTGTCTGTTTTTGTTTTTATATGTGTGTGTGTGTATATATGGGTGTGTTTGTGTATATGTGTTTTGTGTATATGTTTGTGTATATATGGGTGTATTTGTGTATATGTTTGTGTGTAGATGTTTGTGTGTGTTTTTGTATATGTGTATATGTGTGTATATGGGTGTGTGTTTGTGTGTATATATGGGTGTGTTTGTGTATATGTGTTTGTGTATATGTGTGTTTGGGTATGTGTGTTTTTGTTTGTATATGTGTTTGTGTATATGTGTTCGTGTATGTGTGTATAACTGTGTGTGTGTGTGTGTGTGTGTGTGTGTGTTTGGATATGTGTGAGTTCGTGTATATGTGTTTGTCTGTTTATGTGTGTGTGTATATCTTGTTGTGTTTGTGTATATATGTGTGTCTGTGTATGGTTGTTTGTTTGTGTGTGCGTGTATATATGTGTGTAGGTGAGTAGAAGTATTGTTATTGTTCACATTGATAACTGTTTTTTTATGTTGTTGCAGATTTTGATGTACCGATTGGACTACATCTACGATTCGTTGGACTACTGCGTAGATCTGCGTTTTTTCAAATTTTAATAAAATGGTTAACGAGGGTTTTGTTGGGGATTTCTTATTTCAATAAAAAAGAATTGTCTTTGTGTTTTTTTTTCAAACTTTATTAGTGCCTAGATAATGGCAGTTGGCTGATTGACAGCGTCCATTATTAAGGCGGTACTTAGTGTTAGCCGGTGCAGAGGCTAGCACTAACCACCCATTATTACCCCGGTACCCACCACCACCAGGGGTGCCGGGAAGCGCTTGGTACGATCCAGTACCCGACCATCTGTTGTGATGGTCGGGTACTGGGGCGGCCGTAGGCTGGTATTATGAGGCTGGGAAGGGCCAAAATCAGTGGACCTTCCCACCCTTGTAATGCTAGGCTGCTGCTGCTGTGTTGTATCGGGCTGGTTATAAAAATGGGGGGGACCCCCACGTCGTTTTTTTTTTGGAATTTAACAAATTTAGCAATAGACGGGTCCCCCACATTTTTAATAACCAGCCATATACAAGGCCGCAGCAGTCTGGCATTACATGGGTGGGAAGGGCCACTGGTTTTGTCCATTCCCAGGCTAATAACACTGTGTTGTTTGTGGCTGGTTATGATAAATTGGGTGGAACCCCATGTCTTTTTAAAAAAAAAAAATGTAAATAAATAAATAATTTAAAAAAATGACGTGGGGTCCCCCCCACTTTTATAACCAGCCAGATACAACACAGCAGCAGCAGCCTAGCATTACAAGGGTGGGAAGGTCCACTGTTTTTGGCCCTTCCCAGCCTCATAATGCCAGCCTGCGGCCGCCCCAGGGCTCGACCATCACAACAGATGGTCGGGTACTGGATCGTACCTGGCTCTTTCCGGCACCCCTGGTGGTGGTGGGTACCGGGGTAATAATGGTGGTTAGTGTTAGCCTCTGCACCGGTTAACACTAAGCCTCGCCTTAGTAATGGATGTTGTCACTCAGACAGCGGCCATTACTAAAGTGGTAATAATAAAATTTGAAAAGAAAAAGACAAAGATATAGATAAAATATTTTATTGAAATAAAGCACCCCCAACACAACCCTCATTAACCATTTTATTGTAGAAAAAAAACCGTCATCGAAGTAGTCCTCGAAACCGACGTAGTCCAAACACCAAACCTGTAAAAAAATAAAATAATGAAATAAAACATGTCGTAGGCTTAGATTCAGTTTAATGTGTGATACTGACTGTTATACCATGTATAGAAGCCTGCCGTGAAGTTGACTTAGATACAGGGCGCCAGCAGACAGTATCATACATGGCCATACATACATATATACAAATATACATACATATATACCAACATACATACATACATATATACAAGCATGCACATATATACATGCAAATATACATACATGCAAACATACACACATATATACATGCAAACTATCATACATACATGCATACACACACACACACACATGAAAACATACATACAAACAAACATGCAAAGATACATAATACATATATACAAGCATGCACAAATATACATGCAAACATAAATACATGCAAACATAATTACATACATGCACATATATATATATAAACATACATGCAAACATACATGCAAAAATAAAAACATGCAAACATACATACATGCACATATATACATACATACATACATGACAACATACATACAAACATACATGACAACATACATACATGCAAACATACATACATGCAAACATACATACACACATGCAAACATATATACATGCAAATATACATACAAACATGCACATGTATACATACATGCCAACATACATGCAAACATACATGCACATATATACATACATGACAACATACATACATGCAAATATACATACATACACACATGCACATATATACATACATGCCAACATACATGCACATATATACATACATACATACATCACAACATACGTACATACATATATATATATATACACACATGCAAACATGCATACATACATGCAAACATACATTCATGCAAACATACATGCAAACATACATACATACATACACACATGCACATATATACATACATGACAACATACATGCAAAAATACATACATGCAAACATATATGCAAATATATACATGCAAATATACATACAAACATGCACATATATACATACATGCCAACATACATGCAAACATACATGCACAGATATACATACATACATACATGCCAACATACATACATGCCAAAAAATAATAATAATACGTTCATACTTACTTTCCTCCTGTCCGGCCTCCAGCGATGACGTTTCATTCATGTCGCCGCTGCAGCCTGTGATTGGCTGCAGAGGCGGTCACGTGGGATGAAGCGTCATCCTGACGTGCGTGACCGCCACTACAGCCTGTGATTGGCTGCAGCGGCGAAAGGGATGAAACGTCATCGCTGGAGGCCGGACAGGAGGAAAGTAAGTACGAACGTATAATTTTTATTTTTTTATTACATTTAAATGGTATTTTCCGCGCGCCGAGCATGGTACTGTGAAGGTTGCTGAAAGAGTTAGTGCAGCCCATTAACTCTATCAGCACCCTGGACAGTAGCATGCTCGGCGCACGTAAGTGACAGGTTCGGTCAGAACTAGTTCGGTCCGAACCGAACTTTTTTGTGAAATTCGGCGAACTAGCCGAACCGAACTTTTGATAAGTTCGCTCATCTCTAGTTAGGAGTTTAAAAACCCAGGAATCCATGGCCAGAGCGTCGGCAATGCTCTGGTTAGTGATTACTCTCCTGGAAGGAGCCCCTGATGTCTGTCAATTGTTATGGTAGTAGTCGGATATGATCTTTAATAAATTTAAACCATTTTTTTAAGCTTTAAGAACAAGGTTTGACAATGATAAGTTCTACCCATGTGTATCTAATGCTGATATGTATCCATGCTCCTTACTCATTTTAATATTGTGTGATTGAACTTGGTAACTTGGTATGCTTGGCTGACAGTACTGTATGATCAGAAGTAGTAACTAGATGTTTAAGAATCAGATTCAGATAAGTTTTAGTAATGATACTTAGTTCAACAGATAGAGAGGTCCTATAGGGGAGGACCAAGTCAATGTGAGCTTGAAACTCTCAACAAATAAATACCAAGTCAGGCAGAGTAAAAAGTAAATTTAGATTAAAAAGTTACTATTAAAATACAAACCACACAGCTCTTCAAGGTAGAGTTTGAGAAGCTGCATTATATACCCTCCTGCTACTTTGCCTAAATGGTGAGCAAATAGAAATTTTTCTACCTAAAATGGCAGAAAACACACCATTTTGGAGATGGAAAGGACGGCTAGAGGGGAAATGGAGGAGGCCGTAGTTTTTTAATTACATTTTTTTCCTTGGTGTTTTTTTTTTTCCATTTGCTAACGATTTATTCAAAGTAGCTCAAAAGTAAATGTCTTTATAATACATGATATTGTAAAGTAATGTAATGGGAAATTTTGGCGCATGCCCGTTTTGAGTAAAAATGTTAGCTTTTTGAGACATTATGCTGTTTTCGCGTCTTTTTAGCTAGTAAGTCGGGACCAGCGGGAGATCAGATCTCCTGCATGACATATTTAATTTACACCTGCGGATATTATAGCTGACATCTATGCTAACTGGTGTAGATGTCAGTTTGTGCAGCACTGACAACCCAAGTTGCGCCATATTTATTCAGAGCTGTGGGCTTCTTGGAGTATGTTCACATTCAATTTTTTCTTTTCGTCAGAGGTATGCGTTGGGAGAAGTCTCTACGTATACCTCCAACGGAAGGCTGTATAGGCATAGAGTGGGATATATTACCTGAACTCCCCGGGCACAGCGTTACTTTAAGCACTAGGCTCGGAAAGCCCCTGACGTTAGCAACGCTCTGACTGGGGATTCTGCTCCTAGGGAAGCCCCTGACAACACTGTCCATAAATGGACACTGACGTTAGGAGCTTTAAGATGCCAAAATCCTAGGCCAGAACACTGGCATTGCACTGGCTGGGGATTCCACTCCTGGAGGGAGCCCCTGACGTCACTGTTCATATATGGATTCTGCTCCTGGAGGATCCCTTGATGTTACTGTCTGTACACAGACAGTGACATTAGGGGCTTTGTAATGTGAGAATTCCAAGTCGGAGCGTTGGCAGCGCTGTGGCCGGGAATTACGCTTGTAGAGAAAGCCTCTCACTTTACTGTGCATATATGGCTTTAAATATCCATATTTGGCTTTAAACTCTGGAGTCCCCGGCCAGAGCATCGCAAGCACTCACTGGCCGGGAACTCCTGACTTGGGAAAGCCCTTGATGTAACTTTCACTATATGGACAGTGATGTTAGGAGTTTAAAAACCCAGGAATCCATGGCCAGAGCGTCGGCAATGCTCTGGTTAGTGATTACTCTCCTGGAAAGAGAACTCCTGACTTGGGAAAGCCCTTGATGTCACTTTCACTATATGGACAGTGATGTTAGGAGTTTAAAAACCCAGGAATCCATGCCAGAGCGTCGGCAATGCTCTGGTTAGTGATTACTCTCCTGGAAGGAGCCCCTGATGTCTGTCAATTGTTATGGTAGTAGTCGGATATGATCTTTAATAAATTTAAACCATTTTTTTAAGCTTTAAGAACAAGGTTTGACAATGATAAGTTCTACTCATGTGCATCTAATGCTGATATGTATCCATGCTCCTTACTCATTTTAATATTGTGTTATTGAACTTGGTAACTTGGTATGCTTGGCTGACTGTACTGTATGATCAGAAGTAGTAACTAGATGTTTAAGAATCAGATTCAGATAAGTTTTAGTAATGATACTTAGTTCAACAGATAGAGAGGTCCTATAGGGGAGGACCAAGTCAATGTGAGCTTGAAACTCTGAACAAATAAATACCAAGTCAGGCAGAGTAAAAAGTAAATTTAGATTAAAAAGTTACTATTAAAATACATACCACACAGCTCTTCAAGGTGGAGTTTGAGAAGCTGCATAATATACCCTCCTGCTACTTTGCCTAAATGGTGAGCAAATAGAAATTTTTCTACCTAAAATGGCAGAAAACACACCATTTTGGAGATGGAAAGGACGGCTAGAGGGGAAATGGAGGAGGCCGTAGTTTTTTAATTAATTTTTTTTCCTTGGTGGTTTTTTTTTTCCATATGCTAACGATTTAGTCAAAGTAGCTCAAAAGTAAATGTCTTTATAATACATGATATTGTAAAGTAATGTAATGGGAAATTTTGGCGCATGCCCGTTTTGAGTAAAAATGTTAGCTTTTTGAGACATTATGCTGTTTTCGCGTCTTTTCAGCTAGTAAGTCGGGACCAGCGGGAGAGCAGATCTCCTGAAGGACATATTTAATTTACACCTGCGGATATTATAGCTGACATCTATGCTAACTGGTGTAGATGTCAGTTTGTGCAGCACTGACAACCCAAGTTGCGCCATATTTATTCAGAGCTGTGGGCTTCTTGGAGTATGTTCACATTCAATTTTTTCTTTTCGTCAGAGGTATGCGCTGGGAGAAGTTTCTACGTATACCTCCAATGGAAGGCTGTATAGGCATAGAGTGGGATATATTACCTGAACTCCCCGGGCACAGCGTTACTTTAAGCACTAGGCTCGGAAAGCCCCTGACGTTAGCAACGCACTGACTGGGGATTCTGCTCCTAGGGAAGCCCCTGACAACACTGTCCATAAATGGACACTGACGTTAGGAGCTTTAAGATGCCAAAATCCTAGGCCAGAACACTGGCATTGCACTGGCTGGGGATTCCACTCCTGGAGGGAGCCCCTGACGTCACTGTTCATATATGGATTCTGCTCCTGGAGGATCCCTTGATGTTACTGGCTGTACATAGACAGTGACATTAGGGGCTTTGTAATGTGAGAATTCCACGTCGGAGCGTTGGCAGCGCTGTGGCCGGGAATTACGCTTGTAGAGAAAGCCTCTCACTTTACTGTGCATATATGGCTTTAAATATCCATATTTGGCTTTAAACTCTGGAGTCCCCGGCCAGAGCATCGCAAGCACTCACTGGCCGGGAACTCCTGACTTGGGAAAGCCCTTGATGTAACTTTCACTATATGGACAGTGATGTTACAAGTTTAAAAACCCAGGAATCCATGGCCAGAGCGTTGGCAATGCTCTGGTTAGTGATTACTCTCCTGGAAGGAGAACTCCTGACTTGGGAAAGCCCTTGATGTCACTTTCACTATATGGACAGTGATGTTAGGAGTTTAAAAACCCAGGAATCCATGCCAGAGCGTCGGCAATGCTCTGGTTAGTGATTACTCTCCTGGAAGGAGCCCCTGATGTCTGTCAATTGTTATGGTAGTAGTCGGATATGATCTTTAATAAATTGAAACCATTTCTTTAAGCTTTAAGAACAAGGTTTGACAATGATAAGTTCTACCCATGTGCATCTAATGCTGATATGTATCCATGCTCCTTACTCATTTTAATATTGTGTGATTGAACTTGGTAACTTGGTATGCTTGGCTGACTGTACTGTATGTTTAGAAGTAGTAACTAGATGTTTAAGAATCAGATTCAGATAAGTTTTAGTAATGATACTTAGTTCAACAGATAGAGAGGTCCTATAGGGGAGGACCAAGTCAATGTGAGCTTGAAACTCTGCAGATCTCCTGCATGACATATTTAATTTACACCTGCGGATATTATAGCTGACATCTATGCTAACTGGTGTAGATGTCAGTTTGTGCAGAACTGACAACCCAAGTTGCGCCATATTTATTCAGAGCTGTGGGCTTCTTGGAGTATGTTCACATTCAATTTTTTATTTTCGTCAAAGGTATGCGTTGGGAGAAGTCTCTACGTATACCTTCAACGGAAGGCTGTATAGGCATAGAGTGGGATATAACACCTGAACTCCCCGGGCACAGTGTTACTTTAAGCACTAGGCTCGGAAAGCCCCTGACGTTAGCAACGCTCTGACTGGGGATTCTGCTCCTAGGGAAGCCCCTGACAACACTGTCCATAAATGGACACTGACGTTAGGAGCTTTAAGATGCCAAAATTCTAGGGCAGAACACTGGCATTGCACTGGCTGGGGATTCCACTCCTGGAGGGAGCCCCTGACGTCACTGTTCATATATGGATTCTGCTCCTGGAGGATCCCTTGATGTTACTGTCTGTACATAGACAGTGACATTAGGGGCTTTGTAATGTGAGAATTCCAATTTGGAGCGTTGGCAGCGCTGTGGCCGGGAATTACGCTTGTAGAGAAAGCCTCTCACTTTACTGTGCATATATGGCTTTAAATATCCATATTTGGCTTTAAACTCTGGAGTCCCCGGCCAGAGCATCGCAAGCACTCACTGGCCGGGAACTCCTGACTTGGGAAAGCCCTTGATGTCACTTTCACTATATGGACAGTGATGTTAGGAGTTTAAAAACCCAGGAATCCATGGCCAGAGCGTCGGCAATGCTCTGGTTAGTGATTACTCTCCTGAAAGGAGCCCCTGATGTCTGTCAATTGTTATGGTAGTAGTCGGATATGATCTTTAATAAATTGAAACCATTTTTTTAAGCTTTAAGAACAAGGTTTGATAATGATAAGTTCTACCCATGTGCATCTAATGCTGATATGTATCCATGCTCCTTACTCATTTTAATATTGTGTGATTGAACTTGGTAACTTGGTATGCTTGGCTGACTGTACTGTATGATCAGAAGTATTACTTAGATGTTTAAGAATCAGATTCAGATAAGTTTTAGTAATGATACTTAGTTCAACAGATAGAGAGGTCCTATAGGGGAGGACCAAGTCAATGTGAGCTTGAAACTCTGAACAAATAAATACCAAGTCAGGCAGAGTAAAAAGTAAATTTAGATTAAAAAGTTACTATTAAAATACAAACCACACAGCTCTTCAAGGTAGAGTTTGAGAAGCTGCATAATATACCCTCCTGCTACTTTGCCTAAATGGTGAGCAAATAGAAATTTTTCTACCTAAAATGGCAGAAAACACACCATTTTGGAGATGGAAAGGACGGCTAGAGGGGAAATGGAGGAGGCCGTAGTTTTTTAATTAAATTTTTTTCCTTGGTGTTTTTTTTTTCCATATGCTAACGATTTAGTCAAAGTAGCTCAAAAGTAAATGTCTTTATAATACATGATATTGTAAAGTAATGTAATGGGAAATTTTGGCGCATGCCCGTTTTGAGTAAAAATGTTAGCTTTTTGAGACATTATGCTGTTTTCGCGTCTTTTCAGCTAGTAAGTCGGGACCAGTGGGAGAGCAGATCTCCTGAAGGACATAATTAATTTACACCTGCGGATATTATATCTGACATCTATGCTAACTGGTGTAGATGTCAGTTTGTGCAGCACTGACAACCCAAGTTGCGCCATATTTATTCAGAGCTGTGGGCTTCTTGGAGTATGTTCACATTCAATTTTTTCTTTTCGTCAGAGGTATGCGTTGGGAGAAGTTTCTACGTATACCTGCAATGGAAGGCTGTATAGGCATAGAGTGGGATATATCACCTGAACTCCCCGGGCACAGCATTACTTTAAGCACTAGGCTCGAAAAGCCCCTGACGTTAGCAACGCTCTGACTGGGAATTCTGCTCCTAGGGAAGCCCCTGACAACACTGTCCATAAATGGACACTGACGTTAGGAGCTTTAAGATGCCAAAATCCTAGGCCAGAACACTGGCATTGCACTGGCTGGGGATTCCAATCCTGGAGGGAGCCCCTGACGTCACTGTCCATAAATGGATTCTGCTCCTGGAGGATCCCTTGATGTTACTGTCTGTACATAGACAGTGACATTAGGGGCTTTGTAATGTGAGAATTCCAAGTCGGAGTGTTGGCAGCGCTGTGGCCGGGAATTACACTTGTAGAGAAAGCCTCTCACTTTACTGTGCATATATGGCTTTAAATATCCATTTTTGGCTTTTAACTCTGGAGTCTCCGGCCAGAGCATCGCAAGCACTCACTGGCCGGGAACTCCTGACTTGGGAAAGCCCTTGATGTCACTTTCACTATATGGACAGTGATGTTAGGAGTTTAAAAACCCAGGAATCCATGGCCAGAGCGTCGGCAATGCTCTGGTTAGTGATTACTCTCCTGGAAGGAGCCCCTGATGTCTGTCAATTGTTATGGTAGTAGTCGGATATGATCTTTAATAAATTGAAACCATTTTTTTAAGCTTTAAGAACAAGGTTTGACAATGATAAGTACTACCCATGTGTATCTAATGCTGATATGTATTCATGCTCCTTACTCATTTTAATATTGTGTGATTGAACTTGGTAACTTGGTATGCTTGGCTGACTGTACTGTATGATCAGAAGTAGTAACTAGATGTTTAAGAATCAGATTCAGATAAGTTTTAGTAATGATACTTAGTTCAACAGATAGAGAGGTCCTATAGGGGAGGACCAAGTCAATGTGAGCTTGAAACTCTCAACAAATAAATACCAAGTCAGGCAGAGTAAAAAGTACATTTAGATTAAAAAGTTACTATTAAAATACAAACCACACAGCTCTTCAAGGTAGAGTTTGAGAAGATGCATAATATACCCTCCTGCTACTTTGCCTAAATGGTGAGCAAATAGAAATTTTTCTCCCTAAAATGGCAGAAAACACACCATTTTGGAGATGGTAAGGACGGCTAGAGGGGAAATGGAGGAGGCCGTAGTTTTTTCATTACATTTTTTTCCTTGGTGTTTTTTTTTTCCATTTGCTAACGATTTAGTCAAAGTAGCTCAAAAGTAAATGTCTTTATAATACATGATATTGTAAAGTAATGTAATGGGAAATTTTGGCGCATGCCCGTTTTGAGTAAAAATGTTAGCTTTTTGAGACATTATGCTGTTTTCGCGTCTTTTCAGCTAGTAAGTCGGGACCAGCGGGAGAGCAGATCTCCTGCATGACATATTTAATTTACACCTGCGGATATTATAGCTGACATCTATGCTAACTGGTGTAGATGTCAGTTTGTGCAGCACTGACAACCCAAGTTGCGCCATATTTATTCAGAGCTGTGGGCTTCTTGGAGTATGTTCACATTCAATTTTTTCTTTTCGTCAGAGGTATGCGTTGGGAGAAGTCTCTACGTATACCTCCAACGGAAGGCTGTATAGGCATAGAGTGGGATATATCACCTGAACTCCCCGGGCACAGCGTTACTTTAAGCACTAGGCTCGGAAAGCCCCTGACGTTAGCAACGCTCTGACTGGGGATTCTGCTCCTAGGGAAGCCCCTGACAACACTGTCCATAAATGGACACTGACGTTAGGAGCTTTAAGATGCCAAAATCCTAGGCCAGAACACTGGCATTGCACTGGCTGGGGATTCCACTCCTGGAGGGAGCCCCTGACGTCACTGTTCATATATGGATTCTGCTCCTGGAGGATCCCTTGATGTTACTGTCTGTACATAGACAGTGACATTAGGGGCTTTGTAATGTGAGAATTCCAAGTCGGAGGGTTGGCAGCGCTGTGGCCGGGAATTACGCTTGTAGAGAAAGCCTCTCACTTTACTGTGCATATATGGCTTTAAATATCCATATTTGGCTTTAAACTCTGGAGTCCCCGGCCAGAGCATCGCAAGCACTCACTGGCCGGGAACTCCTGACTTGGGAAAGCCCTTGATGTCACTTTCACTATATGGACAGTGATGTTAGGAGTTTGAGTTTAAAAACCCAGGAATCCATGGCCAGAGCGTTGGCAATACTCTGGTTAGTGATTATTCTCCTGGAAGGAGAACTCCTGACTTGGGAAAGCCCTTGATGTCACTTTCACTATATGGACAGTGATGTTAGGAGTTTAAAAACCCAGGAATCCATGCCAGAGCGTCGGCAATGCTCTGGTTAGTGATTACTCTCCTGGAAGGAGCCCATGATGTCTGTCAATTGTTATGGTAGTAGTCGGATATGATCTTTAATAAATTGAAACCATTTTTTTAAGCTTTAAGAACAAGGTTTGATAATGATAAGTTCTACCCATGTGCATCTAATGCTGATATGTATCCATTCTCCTTACTCATTTTAATATTGTGTGATTGAACTTGGTAACTTGGTATGCTTGGCTGACTGTACTGTATGATCAGAAGTAGTAACTAGATGTTTAAGAATCAGATTCAGATAAGTTTTAGTAATGATACTTAGTTCAACAGATAGAGAGGTCCTATAGGGGAGGACCAAGTCAATGTGAGCTTGAAACTCTGAACAAATAAATACCAAGTCAGGCAGAGTAAAAAGTAAATTTAGATTAAAAAGTTACTATTAAAATACATACCACACAGCTCTTCAAGGTAGAGTTTGAGAAGCTGCATAATATACCCTCCTGCTACTTTGCCTAAATGGTGAGCAAATAGAAATTTTTCTACCTAAAATGGCAGAAAACACACCATTTTGGAGATGGAAAGGACGGCTAGAGGGGAAATGGAGGAGGCCGTAGTTTTTTAATTACATTTTTTTCCTTGGTGTTTTTTTTTCCATATGCTAACGATTTAGTCAAAGTAGCTCAAAAGTAAATGTCTTTATAATACATGATATTGTAAAGTAATGTAATGGGAAATTTTGGCGCATGCCCGTTTTGAGTAAAAATGTTAGCTTTTTGAGACATTATGCTGTTTTCGCGTCTTTTCAGCTAGTAAGTCGGGACCAGCGGGAGAGCAGATCTCCTGAAGGACATATTTAATTTACACCTGCGTATATTATAGCTGACATCTATGCTAACTGGTGTAGATGTCAGTTTGTGCAGCACTGACAACCCAAGTGGCGTCATATTTATTCAGAGCTGTGGGCTTCTTGGAGTATGTTCACATTCAATTTTTTCTTTTCGTCAGAGGTATGCATTGGGAGAAGTTTCTACGTATACCTCCAATGGAAGGCTGTATAGGCATAGAGTGGGATATATCACCTGAACTCCCCGGGCACAGCATTACTTTAAGCACTAGGCTCGAAAAGCCCCTGACGTTAGCAACGCTCTGACTGGGAATTCTGCTCCTAGGGAAGCCCCTGACAACACTGTCCATAAATGGACACTGACGTTAGGAGCTTTAAGATGCCAAAACCCTAGGCCAGAACACTGGCATTGCACTGGCTGGGGATTCCACTCCTGGAGGGAGCCCCTGACGTCACTGTCCATAAATGGATTCTGCTCCTGGAGGATCCCTTGATGTTACTGTCTGTACATAGACAGTGACATTAGGGGCTTTGTAATGTGAGAATTCCAAGTCGGAGTGTTGGCAGCGCTGTATCCGGGAATTACACTTGTAGAGAAAGCCTCTCACTTTACTGTGCATATATGGCTTTAAATATCCATATTTGGCTTTAAACTCTGGAGTCCCCGGCCAGAGCATCGCAAGCACTCACTGGCCGGGAGCTCCTGACTTGGGAAAGCCCTTGATGTCACTTTCACTATATGGACAGTGATGTTAGGAGTTTAAAAACCCAGGAATCCATGGCCAGAGCGTCGGCAATGCTCTGGTTAGTGATTACTCTCCTGGAAGGAGCCCCTGATGTCTGTCAATTGTTATGGTAGTAGTCGGATATGATCTTTAATAAATTTAAACCATTTGTTTAAGCTTTAAGAACAAGGTTTGACAATGATAAGTTCTACCCATGTGTATCTAATGCTGATATGTATCCATGCTCCTTACTCATTTTAATATTGTGTGATTGAACTTGGTATGCTTGGCTGACTGTACTGTATGATCAGAAGTAGTAACTAGATGTTTAAAGGGGCTCTGTCACCAGATTTTGCAACCCCTATCTGCTATTGCAGCAGATCGGCGCTGCAATGTAGATTACAGTAACGTTTTTATTTTTTAAAAACGAGCATTTTTGGCCAAGTTATGACCATTTTCGTATTTATGCAAATGAGGCTTGCAAAAGTACAACTGGGCGTGTTGAAAAGTAAAAGTACAACTGGGCGTGTATTATGTGCGTACATCGGTGCGTGTTTACTACTTTTACTAGCTGGGCGTTGTGTATAGAAGTATCATCCACTTCTCTTCACAACGCCCAGCTTCTGGCAGTGCAGACACAGCCGTGTTCTCCAGAGATCACGCTGTGTCGTCACTCACAGGTCCTGCATCGTGTCAGGCGAGCGAGGACACATCGGCACCAGAGGCTACAGATGATTCTGCAGCAGCATCGGCGTTTGCAGGTAAGTCGATGTAGCTACTCACCTGCAAATGCTGATGCTGCTGCAGAATCAACTGTAGCCTCTGGTGCCGACACAATGCAGGACCTGTGAGTGACGTCACAGATCTGCACTGCCAGAAGCTGGGCGTTCTGAAGAGAAGTGGATGATACTTCTCATCAGAACGCCCAGCTAGTAAAAGTAGTAAACACGCCCCGATGTACGCACATAATACACGCCCAGTTGTACTTTTACTTTTCAACACGCCCAGTTGTACTTTTGCAAGCCTCATTTGCATAAATACGAAAATGGTCATAACTTGGCCAAAAATGCTCGTTTTTTAAAAATAAAAACGTTACTGTAATCTACATTGCAGCGCCTATCTGCTGTAATAGCAGATAGGGGTTGCAAAATCTGGTGACAGAGCCTCTTTAAGAATCAGATTCAGTTAAGTTTTAGTAATGATACTTAGTTCAACAGATAGAGAGGTCCTATAGGGGAGGACCAAGTCAATGTGAGCTTGAAACTCTGAACAAATAAATACCAAGTCAGGCAGAGTAAAAAGTAAATTTAGATTAAAAAGTTACTATTAAAATACAAACCACACAGCTCTTCAAGGTAGAGTTTGTGAAGCTGCATAATATACCCTCCTGCTACTTTGCCTAAATGGTGAGCAAATATAAATTTTTCTACCTAAAATGGCAGAAAACACACCATTTTGGAGATGGAAAGGACGGCTAGAGGGGAAATGGAGGAGGCCGTAGTTTTTTAATTAAATTTTTTTCCTTGGTGTTTTTTTTTTCCATTTGCTAACGATTTAGTCAAAGTAGCTCAAAAGTAAATGTCTTTATAATACATGATATTGTAAAGTAATGTAATGGGAAATTTTGGCGCATGCCCGTTTTGAGTAAAAATTTTAGCTTTTTGAGACATTATGCTGTTTTCGCGTCTTTTCAGCTAGTAAGTCGGGACCAGCGGGAGAGCAGATCTCCTGCATGACATATTTAATTTACACCTGCGGATATTATAGCTGACATCTATGCTAACTGGTGTAGATGTCAGTTTGTGCAGCACTGACAACCCAAGTTGCGCCATATTTATTCAGAGCTGTGGGCTTCTTGGAGTATGTTCACATTCAATTTTTTATTTTCGTCAGAGGTATGCGTTGGGAGATGTCTCTACGTATACCTCCAACGGAAGGCTGTATAGGCATAGAGTGGGATATATCACCTGAACTCCCCGGGCACAGCGTTACTTTAAGCACTAGTCTCGGAAAGCCCCTGACGTTAGCAACGCTCTGACTGGGGATTCTGCTCCTAGGGAAGCCCCTGACAACACTGTCCATAAATGGACACTGACGTTAGGAGCTTTAAGATGCCAAAATCCTAGGCCAGAACACTGGCATTGCACTGGCTTGGGATTCCACTCCTGGAGGGAGCCCCTGACGTCACTGTCCATATATGGATTCTGCTCCTGGAGGATCCCTTGATGTTACTGTCTGTACATAGACAGTGACATTAGGGGCTTTGTAATGTGAGAATTCCAAGTCGGAACGTTGGCAGCGCTGTGGCCGGGAATTACGCTTGTAGAGAAAGCCTCTCACTTTACTGTGCATATATGGCTTTAAATATCCATATTTGGCTTTAAACTCTGGAGTCCCCGGCCAGAGCATCGCAAGCACTCACTGGCCGGGAACTCCTGACTTGGGAAAGCCCTTGATGTCACTTTCACTATATGGACAGTGATGTTAGGAGTTTAAAAACCCAGGAATCCATGGCCAGAGCGTCGGCAATGCTCTGGTTAGTGATTACTCTCCTGGAAGGAGCCCCTGATGTCTGTCAATTGTTATGGTAGTAGTCGGATATGATCTTTAATAAATTTAAACCATTTGTTTAAGCTTTAAGAACAAGGTTTGACAATGATAAGTTCTACCCATGTGTATCTAATGCTGATATGTATCCATGCTCCTTACTCATTTTAATATTGTGTGATTGAACTTGGTAACTTGGTATGCTTGGCTGACTGTACTGTATGAGCAGAAGTAGTAACTAGATGTTTAAGAATCAGATTCAGATAAGTTTTAGTAATGATACTTAGTTCAACAGATAGAGAGGTCCTATAGGGGAGGACCAAGTCAATGTGAGCTTGAAACTCTGAACAAATAAATACCAAGTCAGGCAGAGTAAAAAGTAAATTTAGATTAAAAAGTTACTATTAAAATACAAACCACACAGCTCTTCAAGGTAGAGATTGAGAAGCTGCATAATATACCCTCCTGCTACTTTGCCTAAATGGTGAGCAAATAGAAATTTTTCTACCTAAAATGGCAGAAAACACACCATTTTGGAGATGGAAAGGACGGCTAGAGGGGAAATGGAGGAGGCCGTAGTTTTTTAATTACATTTTTTTCCTTGGTGTTTTTTTTTTTTCCATTTGCTAACGATTTAGTCAAAGTAGCTCAAAAGTAAATGTCTTTATAATACATGATATTGTAAAGTAATGTAATGGGAAATTTTGGCGCATGCCCGTTTTGAGTAAAAATTTTAGCTTTTTGAGACATTATGCTGTTTTCGCGTCTTTTCAGCTAGTAAGTCGGGACCAGCGGGAGAGCAGATCTCCTGCATGACATATTTAATTTACACCTGCGGATATTATAGCTGACATCTATGCTAACTGGTGTAAATGTCAGTTTGTGCAGCACTGACAACCCAAGTTGCGCCATATTTATTCAGAGCTGTGGGCTTCTTGGAGTATGTTCACATTCAATTTTTTCTTTTCGTCAGAGGTATGCGTTGGAAGAAGTCTCTACGTATACCTCCAACGGAAGGCTGCATAGGCATAGAGTGGGATATATCACCTGAACTCCCCGGGCACAGCGTTACTTTAAGCACTAGGCTCGGAAAGCCCCTGACGTTAGCAACGCTCTGACTGGGGATTCTGCTCCTAGGGAAGCCCCTGACAACACTGTCCATAAATGGACACTGACGTTAGGAGCTTTAAGATGACAAAATCCTAGGCCAGAACACTGGCATTGCACTGGCTTGGGATTCCACTCCTGGAGGGAGCCCCTGACGTCACTGTCCATATATGGATTCTGCTCCTGGAGGATCCCTTGATGTTACTGTCTGTACATAGACAGTGACATTAGGGGCTTTGTAATGTGAGAATTCCAAGTCGGAGCGTTGGCAGCGCTGTGGCCGGGAATTACGCTTGTAGAGAAAGCCTCTCACTTTACTGTGCATATATGGCTTTAAATATCCATATTTGGCTTTAAACTCTGGAGTCCCCGGCCAGAGCATCGCAAGCACTCACTGGCCGGGAACTCCTGACTTGGGAAAGCCCTTGATGTCACTTTTACTATATGGACAGTGATGTTAGGAGTTTAAAAACCCAGGAATCCATGGCCAGAGCGTCGGCAATGCTCTGGTTAGTGATTACTCTCCTGGAAGGAGCCCCTGATGTCTGTCAATTGTTATGGTAGTAGTCGGATATGATCTTTAATAAATTGAAACCATTTTTTTAAGCTTTAAGAACAAGGTTTGACAATGATAAGTTCTACCCATGTGTATCTAATGCTGATATGTATCCATGCTCCTTACTCATTTTAATATTGTGTGATTGAACTTGGTAACTTGGTATGCTTGGCTGACTGTACTGTATGAGCAGAAGTAGTAACTAGATGTTTAAGAATCAGATTCAGATAAGTTTTAGTAATGATACTTAGTTCAACAGATAGAGAGGTCCTATAGGGGAGGACCAAGTCAATGTGAGCTTGAAACTCTGAACAAATAAATACCAAGTCAGGCAGAGTAAAAAGTAAATTTAGATTAAAAAGTTACTATTAAAATACAAACCACACAGCTCTTCAAGGTAGAGATTGAGAAGCTGCATAATATACCCTCCTGCTACTTTGCCTAAATGGTGAGCAAATAGAAATTTTTCTACCTAAAATGGCAGAAAACACACCATTTTGGAGATTGAAAGGACGGCTAGAGGGGAAATGGAGGAGGCCGTAGTTTTTTAATTACATTTTTTTCCTTGGTGTTTTTTTTTTTTCCATTTGCTAACGATTTAGTCAAAGTAGCTCAAAAGTAAATGTCTTTATAATACATGATATTGTAAAGTAATGTAATGGGAAATTTTGGCGCATGCCCGTTTTGAGTAAAAATTTTAGCTTTTTGAGACATTATGCTGTTTTCGCGTCTTTTCAGCTAGTAAGTCGGGACCAGCGGGAGAGCAGATCTCCTGCATGACATATTTAATTTACACCTGCGGATATTATAGCTGACATCTATGCTAACTGGTGTAAATGTCAGTTTGTGCAGCACTGACAACCCAAGTTGCGCCATATTTATTCAGAGCTGTGGGCTTCTTGGAGTATGTTCACATTCAATTTTTTCTTTTCGTCAGAGGTATGCGTTGGAAGAAGTCTCTACGTATACCTCCAACGGAAGGCTGTATAGGCATAGAGTGGGATATATCACCTGAACTCCCCGGGCACAGCGTTACTTTAAGCACTAGGCTCGGAAAGCCCCTGACGTTAGCAACGCTCTGACTGGGGATTCTGCTCCTAGGGAAGCCCCTGACAACACTGTCCATAAATGGACACTGACGTTAGGAGCTTTAAGATGCCAAAATCCTAGGCCAGAACACTGGCATTGCACTGGCTTGGGATTCCACTCCTGGAGGGAGCCCCTGACGTCACTGTCCATATATGGATTCTGCTCCTGGAGGATCCCTTGATGTTACTGTCTGTACATAGACAGTGACATTAGGGGCTTTGTAATGTGAGAATTCCAAGTCGGAGCGTTGGCAGCGCTGTGGCCGGGAATTACGCTTGTAGAGAAAGCCTCTCACTTTACTGTGCATATATGGCTTTAAATATCCATATTTTTTTCTTTAAACTCTGGAGTCCCCGGCCAGAGCATCGCAAGCACTCACTGGCCGGGAACTCCTGACTTGGGAAAGCCCTTGATGTCACTTTCACTATATGGACAGTGATGTTAGGAGTTTAAAAACCCAGGAATCCATGGCCAGAGCGTCGGCAATGCTCTGGTTAGTGATTACTCTTCTGGAAGGAGCCCCTGATGTCTGTCAATTGTTATGGTAGTAGTCGGATATGATCTTTAATAAATTGAAACCATTTTTTTAAGCTTTAAGAACAAGGTTTGACAATGATAAGTTCTACCCATGTGTATCTAATGCTGATATGTATCCATGCTCCTTACTCATTTTAATATTGTGTGATTGAACTTGGTAACTTGGTATGCTTGGCTGACTGTACTGTATGAGCAGAAGTAGTAACTAGATGTTTAAGAATCAGATTCAGATAAGTTTTAGTAATGATACTTAGTTCAACAGATAGAGAGGTCCTATAGGGGAGGACCAAGTCAATGTGAGCTTGAAACTCTGAACAAATAAATACCAAGTCAGGCAGAGTAAAAAGTAAATTTAGATTAAAAAGTTACTATTAAAATACAAACCACACAGCTCTTCAAGGTAGAGATTGAGAAGCTGCATAATATACCCTCCTGCTACTTTGCCTAAATGGTGAGCAAATAGAAATTTTTCTACCTAAAATGGCAGAAAACACACCATTTTGGAGATGGAAAGGACGGCTAGAGGGGAAATGGAGGAGGCCGTAGTTTTTTAATTACATTTTTTTCCTTGGTGTTTTTTTTTTTTCCATTTGCTAACGATTTAGTCAAAGTAGCTCAAAAGTAAATGTCTTTATAATACATGATATTGTAAAGTAATGTAATGGGAAATTTTGGCGCATGCCCGTTTTGAGTAAAAATTTTAGCTTTTTGAGACATTATGCTGTTTTCGCGTCTTTTCAGCTAGTAAGTCGGGACCAGCGGGAGAGCAGATCTCCTGCATGGCATATTTAATTTACACCTGCGGATATTATAGCTGACATCTATGCTAACTGGTGTAGATGTCAGTTTGTGCAGCACTGACAACCCAAGTTGCGCCATATTTATTCAGAGCTGTGGGCTTCTTGGAGTATGTTCACATTCAATTTTTTCTTTTCGTCAGAGGTATGCGTTGGGAGAAGTCTCTACGTATACCTCTAACGGAAGGCTGTATAGGCATAGAGTGGTATATATCACCTGAACTCCCCGGGCACAGCATTACTTTAAGCACTAGGCTCGGAAAGCCCCTGACGTTAGCAACGCTCTGACTGGGGATTCTGCTCCTAGGGAAGCCCCTGACAACACTGTCCATAAATGGACACTGACGTTAGGAGCTTTAAGATGCCAAAATCCTATGCCAGAACACTGGCATTGCACTGGTTGGGGATTCCACTCCAGGAAGGAGCCCCTGACGTCACTGTCCATATATGGATTCTGCTCCTGGAGGATCCCTTGATGTTACTGTCTGTACATAGACAGTGACATTAGGGGCTTTGTAATGTGAGAATTCCAAGTCGGAGCGTTGGCAGCGCTGTGGCCGGGAATTACGCTTGTAGAGAAAGCCTCTCACTTTGCTGTGCATATATGGCTTTAAATATCCATATTTGGCTTTAAACTCTGGAGTCCCCGGCCAGAGCATCGCAAGCACTCACTGGCCGGGAACTCCTGACTTGGGAAAGCCCTTGATGTCACTTTCACTATATGGACAGTGATGTTAGGAGTTTTTAAAACCCAGGAATCCATGGCCAGAGCGTCGGCAATGCTCTGGTTAGTGATTACTCTTCTGGAAGGAGCCCCTGATGTCTGTCAATTGTTATGGTAGTAGTCGGATATGATCTTTAATAAATTGAAACCATTTTTTTAAGCTTTAAGAACAAGGTTTGACAATGATAAGTTCTACCCATGTGTATCTAATGCTGATATGCATCCATGCTCCTTACTCATTTTAATATTGTGTGATTGAACTTGGTAACTTGGTATGCTTGGCTGACTGTACTGTATGAGCAGAAGTAGTAACTAGAGGTTTAAGAATCAGATTCAGATAAGTTTTAGTAATGATACTTAGTTCAACAGATAGAGAGGTCCTATAGGGGAGGACCAAGTCAATGTGAGCTTGAAACTCTGAACAAATAAATACCAAGTCAGGCAGAGTAAAAAGTAAATTTAGATTAAAAAGTTACTATTAAAATACAAACCACACAGCTCTTCAAGGTAGAGATTGAGAAGCTGCATAATATACCCTCCTGCTACTTTGCCTAAATGGTGAGCAAATAGAAATTTTTCTACCTAAAATGGCAGAAAACACACCATTTTGGAGATGGAAAGGACGGCTAGAGGGGAAATGGAGGAGGCCGTAGTTTTTTAATTAAATTTTTTTCCTTGGTGTTTTTTTTTTTCCATTTGCTAACGATTTAGTCAAAGTAGCTCAAAAGTAAATGTCTTTATAATACATGATATTGTAAAGTAATGTAATGGGAAATTTTGGCGCATGCCCGTTTTGAGTAAAATGTTTTAGCTTTTTGAGACATTATGCTGTTTTCGCGTCTTTTCAGCTAGTAAGTCGGGACCAGCGGGAGAGCAGATCTCCTGCATGACATATTTAATTTACACCTGCGGATATTATAGCTGACATCTATGCTAACTGGTGTAGATGTCAGTTTGTGCAGCACTGACAACCCAAGTTGCGCCATATTTATTCAGAGCTGTGGGCTTCTTCGAGTATGTTCACATTCAATTTTTTCTTTTCGTCAGAGGTATGCGTTGGGAGAAGTCTCTACGTATACCTCCAACGGAAGGCTGTATAGGCATAGAGTGGGATATATCACCTGAACTCCCCGGGCACAGCGTTACTTTAAGCAAAAGGCTCGGAAAGCCCCTGACGTTAGCAACGCTCTGACTGGGGATTCTGCTCCTAGGGAAGCTCCTGACAACACTGTCCATAAATGGACACTGACGTTAGGAGCTTTAAGATGCCAAAATCCTAGGCCAGAACACTGGCATTGCACTGGCTGGGGATTCCACTCCTGGAGGGAGCCCCTGACGTCACTGTCCATATATGGATTCTGCTCCTGGAGGATCCCTTGATGTTACTGTCTGTACATAGACAGTGACATTAGGGGCTTTGTAATGTGAGAATTCCAAGTCGGAGCGTTGGCAGCGCTGTGGCCGGGAATTACACTTGTAGAGAAAGCCTCTCACTTTACTGTGCATATATGGCTTTAAATATCCATATTTGGCTTTAAACTCTGGAGTCCCCGGCCAGAGCATCGCAAGCACTCACTGGCCGGAAACTCCTGACTTGGGAAAGCCCTTGATGTCACTTTCACTATATGGACAGTGATGTTAGGAGTTTTTAAAACCCAGGAATCCATGGCCAGAGCGTCGGCAATGCTCTGGTTAGTGATTACTCTTCTGGAAGGAACCCCTGATGTCTGTCAATTGTTATGGTAGTAGTCGGATATGATCTTTAATAAATTGAAACCATTTTTTTAAGCTTTAAGAACAAGGTTTGACAATGATAAGTTCTACCCATGTGTATCTAATGCTGATATGTATCCATGCTCCTTACTCATTTTAATATTGTGTGATTGAACTTGGTAACTTGGTATGCTTGGCTGACTGTACTGTATGAGCAGAAGTAGTAACTAGATGTTTAAGAATCAGATTCAGATAAGTTTTAGTAATGATACTTAGTTCAACAGATAGAGAGGTCCTATATGGGAGGACCAAGTCAATGTGAGCTTGAGACTCTGAACAAATAAATACCAAGTCAGGCAGAGTAAAAAGTAAATTTAGATTAAAAAGTTACTATTAAAATACAAACCACACAGCTCTTCAAGGTAGAGATTGAGAAGCTGCATAATATACCCTCCTGCTACTTTGCCTAAATGGTGAGCAAATAGAAATTTTTCTACCTAAAATGGCAGAAAACACACCATTTTGGAGATGGAAAGGACGGCTAGAGGGGAAATGGAGGAGGCCGTAGTTTTTTAATTAAATTTTTTTCCTTGGTGTTTTTTTTTTTTCCATTTGCTAACGATTTAGTCAAAGTAGCTCAAAAGTAAATGTCTTTATAATACATGATATTGTAAAGTAATGTAATGGGAAATTTTGGCGCATGCCCGTTTTGAGTAACAATTTTAGCTTTTTGAGACATTATGCTGTTTTCGCGTCTTTTCAGCTAGTAAGTCGGGACCAGCGGGAGAGCAGATCTCCTGCATGACATATTTAATTTACACCTGCGGATATTATAGCTGACATCTATGCTAACTGGTGTAAATGTCAGTTTGTGCAGCACTGACAACCCAAGTTGCGCCATATTTATTCAGAGCTGTGGGCTTCTTGGAGTATGTTCACATTCAATTTTTTCTTTTCGTCAGAGGTATGCGTTGGGAGAAGTCTCTACGTATACCTCTAACGGAAGGCTGTATAGGCATAGAGTGGTATATATCACCTGAACTCCCCGGGCACAGCATTACTTTAAGCACTAGGCTCGGAAAGCCCCTGACGTTAGCAACGCTCTGACTGGGGATTCTGCTCCTAGGGAAGCCCCTGACAACACTGTCCATAAATGGACACTGACGTTAGGAGCTTTAAGATGCCAAAATCCTATGCCAGAACACTGGCATTGCACTGGTTGGGGATTCCACTCCAGGAAGGAGCCCCTGACGTCACTGTCCATATATGGATTCTGCTCCTGGAGGATCCCTTGATGTTACTGTCTGTACATAGACAGTGACATTAGGGGCTTTGTAATGTGAGAATTCCAAGTCGGAGCGTTGGCAGCGCTGTGGCCGGGAATTACGCTTGTAGAGAAAGCCTCTCACTTTACTGTGCATATATGGCTTTAAATATCCATATTTGGCTTTAAACTCTGGAGTCCCCGGCCAGAGCATCGCAAGCACTCACTGGCCGGGAACTCCTGACTTGGGAAAGCCCTTGATGTCACTTTTACTATATGGACAGTGATGTTAGGAGTTTAAAAACCCAGGAATCCATGGCCAGAGCGTCGGCAATGCTCTGGTTAGTGATTACTCTCCTGGAAGGAGCCCCTGATGTCTGTCAATTGTTATGGTAGTAGTCGGATATGATCTTTAATAAATTGAAACCATTTTTTTAAGCTTTAAGAACAAGGTTTGACAATGATAAGTTCTACCCATGTGTATCTAATGCTGATATGTATCCATGCTCCTTACTCATTTTAATATTGTGTGATTGAACTTGGTAACTTGGTATGCTTGGCTGACTGTACTGTATGAGCAGAAGTAGTAACTAGATGTTTAAGAATCAGATTCAGATAAGTTTTAGTAATGATACTTAGTTCAACAGATAGAGAGGTCCTATAGGGGAGGACCAAGTCAATGTGAGCTTGAAACTCTGAACAAATAAATACCAAGTCAGGCAGAGTAAAAAGTAAATTTAGATTAAAAAGTTACTATTAAAATACAAACCACACAGCTCTTCAAGGTAGAGATTGAGAAGCTGCATAATATACCCTCCTGCTACTTTGCCTAAATGGTGAGCAAATAGAAATTTTTCTACCTAAAATGGCAGAAAACACACCATTTTGGAGATGGAAAGGATGGCTAGAGGGGAAATGGAGGAGGCCGTAGTTTTTTAATTACATTTTTTTCCTTGGTGTTTTTTTTTTTTCCATTTGCTAACGATTTAGTCAAAGTAGCTCAAAAGTAAATGTCTTTATAATACATGATATTGTAAAGTAATGTAATGGGAAATTTTGGCGCATGCCCGTTTTGAGTAAAAATTTTAGCTTTTTGAGACATTATGCTGTTTTCGCGTCTTTTCAGCTAGTAAGTCGGGACCAGCGGGAGAGCAGATCTCCTGCATGGCATATTTAATTTACACCTGCGGATATTATAGCTGACATCTATGCTAACTGGTGTAGATGTCAGTTTGTGCAGCACTGACAACCCAAGTTGCGCCATATTTATTCAGAGCTGTGGGCTTCTTGGAGTATGTTCACATTCAATTTTTTCTTTTCGTCAGAGGTATGCGTTGGGAGAAGTCTCTACGTATACCTCTAACGGAAGGCTGTATAGGCATAGAGTGGTATATATCACCTGAACTCCCCGGGCACAGCATTACTTTAAGCACTAGGCTCGGAAAGCCCCTGACGTTAGCAACGCTCTGACTGGGGATTCTGCTCCTAGAGAAGCCCCTGACAACACTGTCCATAAATGGACACTGACGTTAGGAGCTTTAAGATGCCAAAATCCTAGGCCAGAACACTGGCATTGCACTGGTTGGGGATTCCACTCCAGGAAGGAGCCCCTGACGTCACTGTCCATATATGGATTCTGCTCCTGGAGGATCCCTTGATGTTACTGTCTGTACATAGACAGTGACATTAGGGGCTTTGTAAGGTGAGAATTCCAAGTCGGAGCGTTGGCAGCGCTGTGGCCGGGAATTACACTTGTAGAGAAAGCCTCTCACTTTACTGTGCATATATGGCTTTAAATATCCATATTTGGCTTTAAACTCTGGAGTCCCCGGCCAGAGCATCGCAAGCACTCACTGGCCGGGAACTCCTGACTTGGGAAAGCCCTTGATGTCACTTTCACTATATGGACAGTGATGTTAGGAGTTTTTAAAACCCAGGAATCCATGGCCAGAGCGTCGGCAATGCTCTGGTTAATGATTACTCTTCTGGAAGGAACCCCTGATGTCTGTCAATTGTTATGGTAGTAGTCGGATATGATCTTTAATAAATTGAAACCATTTTTTTAAGCTTTAAGAACAAGGTTTGACAATGATAAGTTCTACCCATGTGTATCTAATGCTGATATGTATCCATACTCCTTACTCATTTTAATATTGTGTGATTGAACTTGGTAACTTGGTATGCTTGGCTGACTGTACTGTATGAGCAGAAGTAGTAACTAGATGTTTAAGAATCAGATTCAGATAAGTTTTAGTAATGATACTTAGTTCAACAGATAGAGAGGTCCTATATGGGAGGACCAAGTCAATGTGAGCTTGAGACTCTGAACAAATAAATACCAAGTCAGGCAGAGTAAAAAGTAAATTTAGATTAAAAAGTTACTATTAAAATACAAACCACACAGCTCTTCAAGGTAGAGATTGAGAAGCTGCATAATATACCCTCCTGCTACTTTGCCTAAATGGTGAGCAAATAGAAATTTTTCTACCTAAAATGGCAGAAAACACACCATTTTGGAGATGGAAAGGACGGCTAGAGGGGAAATGGAGGAGGCCGTAGTTTTTTAATTACATTTTTTTCCTTGGTGTTTTTTTTTCTCCATTTGCTAACGATTTAGTCAAAGTAGCTCAAAAGTAAATGTCTTTATAATACATGATATTGTAAAGTAATGTAATGGGAAATTTTGGCGCATGCACGTTTTGAGTACAAATTTTTAGCTTTTTGAGACATTATGCTGTTTTCGCGTCTTTTCAGCTAGTAAGTCGGGACCAGCGGGAGAGCAGATCTCCTGCATGACATATTTAATTTACACCTGCGGATATTATAGCTGACATCTATGCTAACTGGTGTAGATGTCAGTTTGTGCAGCACTGACAACCCAAGTTGTGCCATATTTATTCAGAGCTGTGGGCTTCTTGGAGTATGTTCACATTCAATTTTTTCTTTTCGTCAGAGGTATGCGTTGGGAGAAGTCTCTACGTATACCTCCAACGGAAGGCTGTATAGGCATAGAGTGGGATATATCACCTGAACTCCCCGGGCACAGCGTTACTTTAAGCAAAAGGCTCGGAAAGCCCCTGATCTTAGCAACGCTCTGACTGGGGATTCTGCTCCTAGGGAAGCTCCTGACAACACTGTCCATAAATGGACACTGACGTTAGGAGCTTTAAGATGCCAAAATCCTATGCCAGAACACTGGCATTGCACTGGCTGGGGATTCCACTCCTGGAGGGAGCCCCTGATGTCACTGTCCATATATGGATTCTGCTCCTGGAGGATCCCTTGATGTTACTGTCTGTACATAGACAGTGACATTAGGGGCTTTGTAATGTGAGAATTCCAAGTCGGAGCGTTGGCAGCGCTGTGGCCGGGAATTACGCTTGTAGAGAAAGCCTCTCACTTTACTGTGCATATATGGCTTTAAATATCCATATTTGGCTTTAAACTCTGGAGTCCCCGGCCAGAGCATCGCAAGCACTCACTGGCCGGGAACTCCTGACTTGGGAAAGCCCTTGATGTCACTTTTACTATATGGACAGTGATGTTAGGAGTTTAAAAACCCAGGAATCCATGGCCAGAGCGTCGGCAATGCTCTGGTTAGTGATTACTCTCCTGGAAGGAGCCCTTGATGTCTGTCAATTGTTATGGTAGTAGTCGGATATGATCTTTAATAAATTGAAACCATTTTTTTAAGCTTTAAGAACAAGGTTTGACAATGATAAGTTCTACCCATGTGTATCTAATGCTGATATGTATCCATGCTCCTTACTCATTTTAATATTGTGTGATTGAACTTGGTAACTTGGTATGCTTGGCTGACTGTACTGTATGATCAGAAGTAGTAACTAGATGTTTAAGAATCAGATTCAGATAAGTTTTAGTAATGATACTTAGTTCAACAGATAGAGAGGTCCTATAGGGGAGGACCAAGTCAATGTGAGCTTGAAACTCTGAACAAATAAATACCAAGTCAGGCAGAGTAAAAAGTAAATTTAGATTAAAAAGTTACTATTAAAATACAAACCACACAGCTCTTCAAGGTAGAGTTTGAGAAGCTACATAATATACCCTCCTGCTACTTTGCCTAAATGGTGAGCAAATAGAAATTTTTCTACCTAAAATGGCAGAGAAAACACCATTTTGGAGATGGAAAGGACGGCTAGAGGAGAAATGGAGGAGGCCGTAGTTTTTTAATTACATTTTTTTCCTTGGTGTTTTTTTTTTCCATTTGCTAACGATTTAGTCAAAGTAGCTCAAAAGTAAATGTCTTTATAATACATGATATTGTAAAGTAATGTAATGGGAAATTTTGGCGCATGTCCGTTTTGAGTAAAAATTTTAGCTTTTTGAGACATTATGCTGTTTTCGCGGCTTTTCAGCTAGTAAGTCGGGACCAGCGGGAGAGCAGATCTCCTGCATGACATATTTAATTTACACCTGCGGATATTATAGCTGACATCTATGCTAACTGGTGTAGATGTCAGTTTGTGCAGCACTGACAACCCAAGTTGCGCCATATTTATTCAGAGCTGTGGGCTTCTTGGAGTATGTTCGCATTCAATTTTTTCTTTTCGTCAGAGGTATGCGTTGGGAGAAGGCTCTACCGTATACCTCCAACGGAAGGCTGTATAGGCATAGAGTGGGATATATCACCTGAACTCCCCGGGCACAGCGTTACTTTAAAGAGGCTCTGTCACCACATTGTGCAACCCCTATCTGCTATTGCAGCAGATAGGCGCTGCAATGTAGATTACAGTAACGTTTTTATTTTTAAAAAACGAGCATTTTTGGCCAAGTTATGACCATTTTCGTATTTATGCAAATGAGGCTTGCAAAAGTACAACTGGGCGTGTTGAAAAGTAAAAGTACAACTGGGCGTGTATTAGGTGCGTACATCGGGGCGTGTTTACTACTTTTACTAGCTGGGCGTTCTGATGAGAAGTATCATCCACTTCTCTTCAGAACGCCCAGCTTCTGGCAGTGCAGCACTGTGACGTCACTCACAGGTCCTGCATCGTGTCGGCACCAGAGGCTACACTTGATTCTGCAGCAGCATCAGCGTTTGCAGGTAAGTAGCTACATCGACTTACCTGCAAACGCCGATGCTGCTGCAGAATCATCTGTAGCCTCTGGTGCCGACACGATGCAGGACCTGTGAGTGACGTCACAGTGCTGCACTGCCAGAAGCTGGGCGTTGTGAAGAGAAGTGGATGATACTTCTATACACAACGCCCAGCTAGTAAAAGTAGTAAACACGCCCCGATGTACGCACATAATACACGCCCAGTTGTACTTTTACTTTTCAACATGCCCAGTTGTACTTTTGCAAGCCTCATTTGCATAAATACGAAAATGGTCATAACTTGGCCAAAAATGCTCGTTTTTTAAAAATAAAAACGTTACTGTAATCTACATTGCAGCGCCGATCTGCTGCAATAGCAGATAGGGGCTGCAAAATCTGGTGACAGAGCCTCTTTAAGAACAAGGTTTGACAATGATAAGTTCTACCCATGTGTATCTAATGCTGATATGTATCCATGCTCCTTACTCATTTTAATATTGTGTGATTGAACTTGGTAACTTGGTATGCTTGGCTGACTGTACTGTATGATCAGAAGTAGTAACTAGATGTTTAAGAATCAGATTCAGATAAGTTTTAGTAATGATACTTAGTTCAACAGATAGAGAGGTCCTATAGGGGAGGACCAAGTCAATGTGAGCTTGAAACTCTGAACAAATAAATACCAAGTCAGGCAGAGTAAAAAGTAAATTTAGATTAAAAAGTTACTATTAAAATACAAACCACACAGCTCTTCAAGGTAGAGTTTGAGAAGCTGCATAATATACCCTCCTGCTACTTTGCCTAAATGGTGAGCAAATAGAAATTTTTCTACCTAAAATGGCAGAAAACACACCATTTTGGAGATGGAAAGGACGGCTAGAGGGGAAATGGAGGAGGCCGTAGTTTTTTAATTACATTTTTTTCCTTGCTGTTTTTTTTTTTCCATTTGCTAACGATTTAGTCAAAGTAGCTCAAAAGTTAATGTCTTTATAATACATGATATTGTAAAGTAATGTAATGGGAAATTTTGGCGCATGCCCGTTTTGAGTAAAAATTTTAGCTTTTTGAGACATTATGCTGTTTTCGCGTCTTTTCAGCTAGTAAGTCGGGACCAGCGGGAGAGCAGATCTCCTGCATGACATATTTAATTTACACCTGCGGATATTATAGCTGACATCTATGCTAACTGGTGTAGATGTCAGTTTGTGCAGCACTGACAACCCAAGTTGCGCCATATTTATTCAGAGCTGTGGGCTTCTTGGAGTATGTTCGCATTCAATTTTTTCTTTTCGTCAGAGGTATGCGTTGGGAGAAGGCTCTACCGTATACCTCCAACGGAAGGCTGTATAGGCATAGAGTGGGATATATCACCTGAACTCCCCGGGCACAGCGTTACTTTAAAGAGGCTCTGTCACCACATTGTGCAACCCCTATCTGCTATTGCAGCAGATAGGCGCTGCAATGTAGATTACAGTAACGTTTTTATTTTTAAAAAACGAGCATTTTTGGCCAAGTTATGACCATTTTCGTATTTATGCAAATGAGGCTTGCAAAAGTACAACTGGGCGTGTTGAAAAGTAAAAGTACAACTGGGCGTGTATTAGGTGCGTACATCGGGGCGTGTTTACTACTTTTACTAGCTGGGCGTTCTGATGAGAAGTATCATCCACTTCTCTTCAGAACGCCCAGCTTCTGGCAGTGCAGCACTGTGACGTCACTCACAGGTCCTGCATCGTGTCGGCACCAGAGGCTACACTTGATTCTGCAGCAGCATCAGCGTTTGCAGGTAAGTAGCTACATCGACTTACCTGCAAACGCCGATGCTGCTGCAGAATCATCTGTAGCCTCTGGTGCCGACACGATGCAGGACCTGTGAGTGACGTCACAGTGCTGCACTGCCAGAAGCTGGGCGTTGTGAAGAGAAGTGGATGATACTTCTATACACAACGCCCAGCTAGTAAAAGTAGTAAACACGCCCCGATGTACGCACATAATACACGCCCAGTTGTACTTTTACTTTTCAACATGCCCAGTTGTACTTTTGCAAGCCTCATTTGCATAAATACGAAAATGGTCATAACTTGGCCAAAAATGCTCGTTTTTTAAAAATAAAAACGTTACTGTAATCTACATTGCAGCGCCGATCTGCTGCAATAGCAGATAGGGGTTGCAAAATCTGGTGACAGAGCCTCTTTAAGCACTAGCCTCGGAAAGCCCCTGACATTAGCAACGCTCTGACTGGGGATTCTGCACCTAGGGAAGCCCCTGACAACACTGTCCATAAATGGACACTGACGTTAGGAGCTTTAAGATGCCAAAATCCTATGCCAGAACACTGGCATTGCACTAGCTGGGGATTCCACTCCTGGAGGGAGCCCCTGACGTCACTGTCCATATATGGATTCTGCTTGCTCCTGGAGGATCCCTTGATGTTACTGTCTGTACATAGACAGTGACATTAGGGGCTTTGTAATGTGAGAATTCCAAGTCGGAGCGTTGGCAGCGCTGTGGCCGGGAATTACGCTTGTAGAGAAAGCCTCTCACTTTACTGTGCATATATAGCTTTAAATATCTATATTTGGCTTTAAACTCTGGAGTCCCCGGCCAGAGCATCGCAAGCACTCACTGGCCGGGAACTCCTCACTTGGGAAAGCCCTTGATGTCACTTTCACTATATGGACAGTGATGTTAGGAGTTTAAAAACCCAGGAATCCATGGCCAGAGCGTCGGCAATGCTCTGGTTAGTGATTACTCTCCTGGAAGGAGCCCCTGATGTCTGTCAATTGTTATGGTAGTAGTCGGATATGATCTTTAATAAATTGAAACCATTTTTTTAAGCTTTAAGAACAAGGTTTGACAATGATAAGTTCTACCCATGTGTATCTAATGCTGATATGTATCCATGATCCTTACTCATTTTAATATTGTGTGATTGAACTTGGTATGCTTGGCTGACTGTACTGTATGATCAGAAGTAGTAACTAGATGTTTAAGAATCAGATTCAGATAAGTTTTAGTAATGATACTTAGTTCAACAGATAGAGAGGTCCTATAGGGGAGGACCAAGTCAATGTGAGCTTGAAACTCTGAACAAATAAATACCAAGTCAGGCAGAGTAAAAAGTAAATTTAGATTAAAAAGTTACTATTAAAATACAAACCACACAGCTCTTCAAGGTAGAGTTTGAGAAGCTGCATAATATACCCTCCTGCTACTTTGCCTAAATGGTGAGCAAATAGAAATTTTTCTACCTAAAATGGCAGAAAACACACCATTTTGGAGATGGAAAGGACGGCTAGAGGGGAAATGGAGGAGGCCGTAGTTTTTTAATTACATTTTTTTCCTTGCTGTTTTTTTTTTTCCATTTGCTAACGATTTAGTCAAAGTAGCTCAAAAGTTAATGTCTTTATAATACATGATATTGTAAAGTAATGTAATGGGAAATTTTGGCGCATGCCCGTTTTGAGTAAAAATTTTAGCTTTTTGAGACATTATGCTGTTTTCGCGTCTTTTCAGCTAGTAAGTCGGGACCAGCGGGAGAGCAGATCTCCTGCATGACATATTTAATTTACACCTGCGGATATTATAGCTGACATCTATGCTAACTGGTGTAGATGTCAGTTTGTGCAGCACTGACAACCCAAGTTGCGCCATATTTATTCAGAGCTGTGGGCTTCTTGGAGTATGATCTTTAATAAATGTAAACCATTTTTTTAAGCTTTAAGAACAAGGTTTGACAATGATAAGTTCTACCCATGTGTATCTTTTCTTTTCAATTTTCTTTTTATTGTTTTAAACAAAAGTGAATCATACAACTGAATAGCAAAAGGTTGATTTAACAGCATATGAAGGTACAATCAAGCAAATGATGTGTCAATTTATACAGTGTAACATTGCATACGCAGCTATGCCGTAACATTCAGGTTAAGATACAAATTTGGAACAATACATTATAAGAGTATAATAATAGTACTCGGTTGTAAAGGGGCCAAATGGGGGGAGGGTAGGGGGAAAAATGAACGAGAGGGAGTAGGAGGGGAAGGGGTTGAGAGAGATTTACAAGATAATTTTTTCTAAGACAAGAAATATCGGTTACAGTTATACAACTTAGTCGCAAACTAACAAATCCAACAAGGTGACCCATCGGATCTGGCTATTGTGTATTCAAGGCTACGTCCAAGAACTGATCTGAGGAGCGGAATATTGTCCAGGGTCTCCAGATCTCTATAAATTTAGTATATGAGCGGTTAGAGAGTGCTGCTATTTCTTCTATATAGTAAATTTGCTCTACCTTGGTTATCCATTGAGAGAGCGTTTGGACTTGCATCGATCTCCAGTTTGGGGGATGAGAAGTTTGGCCCCCGATAAGAGGTGTTTAACGAGAGTGTTTGTGGATTTACTTATTTTTGCCAATGGAAGGTTAAGAAAGATGGTAGCTGGGGGTATTTGGATTGAGATGTCACAGATTCTTGCTATAAGATCTAATACAGGTATCCAATAACGTTGGATCTTAGCGCATGACCACCAGATATGGATGTAAGATCCGGTTTCTACCAAACATCTCCAACATGTGTCTGGGATGGAAGGGTACCAGAGATGTGTTTTATCCGGTGTGGTATACCATCGTGACACTAACTTATAAGAGTTTTCTTGTGTTTTAATACACTGGGAGGGACCATGGGAATTCCTGTAAAGGATATTTGTATCTTTTTTATTTAAGGTAATGGAGAGATCCTTTTCCCAGAGTGCGATATATGATCTTTTGAAAGGGACGTTCCTATTAATTAACAATTTATAAATCTGAGAAACACATTTCCGTGGGTTTTTTACTTGTCCGAGGAAGGATTCAAAGATAGTCAAGGGTCTTTCCAAGGAACCTGCTGTGAGGTATGGTAGGTTTGCTTGTTTTAGGGACATATAGTGCATTAAATGGAGATTCGGAAGGTTTGGATTTTCGGTCCAAGTCTGTAAGGATATGATCGTCCCATCAGCTAGTATGGAGTCTAGAGTATCAGTCAATCTGACCGAAGGGTTACTAGTGTGACTTCCCAAACCCTCTTGGTATAAATCCACCAAGTCTGAGATACGTGTCAGTGGGGATGGTGTGGGAACCAGTAGGTCCCTAAAGAGAGAGAGTGATTTTATTGTTAACTTGGTCAGAGCATTTTTAAATGAAAGGTTTGTTATGCTGTCTGGGTGTGCAAGTAGCAATGCTCTGAGAGGAACAGGGGCTAGGAGTTCCTCAATTGAGACCCATAATTTATTCTCCGGTTTCCGAAACCAGTCTACAGTCCTGGATATCGAAGCCGTGTGGTAATAGTTCTTAAAATCAGGAGCCCCAATTCCTCCCAGGGATTTAGGCAGTGAAAGCGTCTCTGCACTAATTTTGGGGTGCCTGCCATTCCAAATATATTGAAATATCATTGAGCGAAGTTTCGTGAAGTAAGATTGTGGAATGTGAATAGGTAACATTTGGAATAGGTAGTTAAATTTGGGGAGGATTAACCCTTTAATCAAGTTTTTCCTGCCCATCCAGGAAATAAAGGGAGCTAACCAGGATTCTATAATGACTTTAGTGCCGGCCAAGAGAGGGAGATAGTTTAAGGCGAAGTTGTCAGGCCAATGTTTACACAATTTGACTCCCAAGTAGGTAATGCATTTTGGAGGTCACTTAATTGGATATCGGGATTCTAGTAATCGTGTCGTAGAGTTAGAAACATTGACCCCTAAGGCTTCGGATTTTTCTGCGTTGATTTTGAAATTGGACAGAGCACTAAATTTAGAAAAAATTTCGAGGACTGCCGGTATTTCTGAAATCGGGTCAGACATGATTATGAGTAAATCATCTGCAAATACTGCTGTCTTGTGATGTGTTGATTGAGTTGTGATACCTTTTATATCTGGGTGTTGTCTGATAGTTTGGATTAATGACTCCATCACAAGGACAAACAGAAGTGGTGATAGCGGGTAGCCTTGTCTAGTTCCATTTAGGATTTGAAAGCTAGATGAGAGGGTTCCGTTAATACGGAGTTTAGCTGTTGGGGTGATATACATTTGTAGTATAGCTTGGGTGAAAATTTTAGGAATTCCAAATCGGTCTAAGGTTTCTTCCATAAAGGTCCAGTCTACCCTGTCGAAGGCCTTCTCTGCATCAGTGCTCAGGAATGTCATAGATCTGTTCTTCTCCTTAGCTAACTGTAGTAAATGCAATAGTCGTAGAGAGTTATCTTTCCCTTCCCTGCCCGAAACGAATCCCACTTGTTCCGGAGAAATCAAGTCCGGTAGTATCGGACTTAATCGATTGGCTAAGAGTTTTGCGAATATTTTTAGGTCAGTATTTAAAAGTGAGATAGGTTTGTAGTTACTACATAAGTCAGGGTCCTTACCGTCTTTGTGAATCAGGGTAATATGCACTTCTAGAGTCTGTCTAGGAAAGCTAGAACCTTGTAGTATAGAGTTACACAAACCAAGGAGATGAGGTAGTAGTTCTTTCTGAAATACTTTATAGTAATGTATGGGAAGTCCGTCTGGTCCTGGACTTTTTCCCGAAGGGCACTTCGACAGGATAGACTGGAGCTCAGACTCCGTGACCAATTTCTGCAGAGTGGATTGTTGTGTAGGGGAAAGTTGGGGCAAAGTTAGGGACGCAAGAAATGAGTTAATGATTTGTTTCCTACTGCTCCGCTCTCCATCAGTCTCTTGAGATCGAATTTGATAGAGGGAGGAGTAATAATTTACAAAAGCCTCTGAAATCAGATCAGTGTCGCTAGTTTTCAAACCATTAGGCAATTTCAGGGAGTGAATATAAGACCTGGATTTCCTCTTCTTTATCAACGAAATCATGAGTTTGGAGACTTTATCTCCGTGTATGAATATTTGATTTTTCCAATTAGAATAGAATTTGGCAGACTGCTTATTGAGTAAATCTTTTAGGGCCTGTCTTTTGACCGTGAGCGAGGCGAGGACATCTAGTGTTTGTACATTTTTGTGTTGCCTCTCCAGCTGAGAGATTTCCTCATATAACGCCGAAAGTTTCCGTCTTCTACTGCTATTTTGATACGAGCCAATAGAAATGAATTCACCTCTAATCACTGCCTTGTGGGCCTCCCAGATCACCGGCATAGGACATTTCTCTATAGTATTGATTTGGAAATAAGATAGTATAGCCGAGGCAACACGTTTCTTATTTGTTTCTGAGTTGAGTAAACTTTCGTTCAGGGACCATGCCTTTTGTCCAGCCGGTCTCTGTGTTAGCGAGGCTCGGAGCAGTAGGGGAGAGTGATCGGAGTGTATAGCGGTCAGAATTCGTACTTCCACAATGTTAGGCAATAACGAAAGAGGAAGAAAGAGGTAGTCTAGTCTCTGATACGAATTGTGCGGAGATGAGAAGTGCGTATAATCAATCGCATTTGGGTGCATATATCGCCAGGTATCGATTAAGGGGAAGGATTGCAGTGATTTTTTAATTCGCGAAAGGGCTCTGCGTGAAAGCGAGCATTTCTTTGTAGAAGAATCGAGGTCCGGCTCCAGAGCCACGTTTAAGTCTCCCCCCGCCAGACATATACCTTCCATAAAGGGCCTAACTGTGTCAAGTGCGGATGGGATCCATGACGCCTGATTGATATTAGTTACATATAGATTACCCAACGTAACTAAGGATCCCGCTAAGAGACCCTTTATGAATATATATCTGCCTTCGCTGTCAGAGAGTGAATCTTGTAAGACAAAGGGTACATGTTTAGCAATGGCTATTGCAACTCCACATGAATTTTTGAACGGGGAATGCGAGTGAAACCATGTATTGTAATATGATTTATGAAAAGATGGCAATTTTTGGGCTCGTAGATGGGTTTCCTGAAACAATATAATGTCTGCTTTTGTGTTTTTAAGATATTGAAGGATTTGTGATCGTTTGACCGGAGAGTTTAGGCCTCTGACGTTATAAGAAACTATTGACCATGTTGTATGTGAGTCAGTCATAGTGACGTTGCAAATTGGATCCGTAAAGAGCGGGGTCTCTCTCGGGGATGTGTCCTAGAAAATGGGACAGGGGAATAAGTAACATAGCTATAACTAGGGTATCTTGTAACAGTACTGTAAATGCATCATCGGTGAATCATGTCACCATGAACAGATGATGCAAGTGAACAATCGTCATTTGACGTAGAAGAGCAATAGAGAAAATGTTAGGTGAATGTTAACAGAATGGTGGTATTTAATCAGGTATAGGCACTTGGGTGAACAGAATGAACTGAGTGTACCTAGGGCTTTTTGAGGCTCTCGAATTGGTCGAAGTAGATATATCTTATATATGAGGTGAGTAATCTTCTGACTGTGGATATAAATCCCCCTACATATATAAACCCTAATAGAAGAAAAAAAATGTAACTTAGTCGACATCAATATTGCGTAAGCAAAGCAGGTATGAGTTGCATCGAGTAGACGTCTCTATCACATATCACATATATGTATTCCAGAAAACCGGTAATAAATGCAAAAAAACAAAAGAAAAACACAGATTTGGCTAAATCTCAGATTCAATTAAGACTAGCTATGCAAAATAACCACATAAAAAACTAGTCTCCGTTCACACTCGGTACAGTCCTTTGAAAGGATACATCTGGGTGTAATCCGTTGATTGGAGCATAAGACAATAAATACTTTATATTCAAGAAGGGTCCGACAATGAAGGGGACCATGGAGCTTTGTGGGATTGCCGTCTTGCCCTTTGACCTTCGGGTGCCTGAACTCTTTCCCATTGAGGTAGTTGAGGGATATGTTGAAGACGAGCAGCGTCATGCACCATTTCTAGGTCGGGATAAGCCTCCAGAGATATGTCAAGTTCAGAGCAGATATTTCTGATGTCTGACGAGGATCTAGCTGTGAATCTCTGTCCATTAACAGAGAAGCAGAGACCAAACGGGAAGAGCCAACAAAATGGGATCTGCCTCTGTCTCAATGTAGACGTAAAGGATTTCAGGAGCCTACGTTTGTATAAAGTGGTGGAAGCCAAGTCCTGGAAAATAGCAATTTGGGCCTCTCCATAGAGTATGTTTGTTGAGAGTCGGCTTTTCTGTATGATGCGATCTTTAATTCTGTAATCCAATATTCTGCAAATAATATCCCTCGGGGGATCTGAGGGGGATGGCTTTGGTCGGAGTGACCTGTGAGCCCTCTCAATAACTAGGTTTGGGTAATCTTCAGGGTCTAGGAATTTCCGGAACGTCTCGGTCAGAGCGGTAAGAATATCTTCGTTGGCAATTTACTCAGGCAGTCCCTTGATGCGCAGGTTGTTTCTCCTATCCCTGTTTTCATGGTCTTCTAGTATGGAATACATTTTATTAATGTGTCCTTCTTGTGACTGTAGACAGGTTGTGAGATCAGAAGAGGAGGAAAGCAAGGTCGTTTGCGTCTTTTCCAGTGCATCGACTCTATTACCCACTTGTAAGAGCTCTTGTTTGATTTCAGAAAGATCGTTGGCAAGTGGTTCAAGTGCTTTAGCTAAAATTCGCTTCATAAAGGATCTTGAGACTGGAAGTTCCTTATCCTCTATATTTTGGTCGTCTTCACTCATTTGCTCCAGCTCGGGTTCTCCCCGTTTTTGCGTAGCTTTTAAGGGTGAGATTGACTTGGAGTGACTCGACTTCCCCCCTAGTTTTTTTACAAATTTGTCCATCTCTGCTTGTGGAGTTTGTGGATGTGGGCCCGAAACCGTAGCTGTTTGTTTCGGACCGATTTTACCCATATTAACTAAGAAGATATCGTAGCGGAAGAATTTTCTTTATTTAAGCTCGCCACTGTTGTAAGTATATTACATATTCGTCGGTGGTCTTGAAGTGCGTGTAGAAGAAGCGATTGGTATCGCTGCAGTAATCTTAGCTTGACACCGGAGAAGTTGAGCTGTCCCTTGATACCCCTCTGGCTCTGCAGAGGGGGTCAGGTCTAAGCGAGTTCCGGCAGGTACAGTCGGTACTGATCGACGGACCAGCACCTGAAAAAAAATTGGGTTGAGGGCCCTTTAATTGGAGGAAACCTGCTTTGCTTTTCTTTTTTTTTAAATTCAATTGGCGGACTTCAATGTCCAGGCGGAGGCTGGTGCAGCTGGAGTTATGAAAGGTGAGGATGGGGCTTGGGTGAGGTAAGGTGAGGTTGGGGGTGAGGCTGGTGCTGTGTATGTTGCAACTGGAGTGTGCACAATCAGTTGCCTCCCTGAGGCTACTCACCGACCCCTAAAGACGTCCAGGCTGAGAGGAGACTAAACTGGCGGCCCCAGTCGTCTCAGTGGAGTTCCCAGATCCTCTGGGACGTGCTCTTATGCGGCTGAGGGCCGGAGGCGGGGACCAGGAAGTAGCCCTGCACTCTTCAGGTCTCCGGTCACTTGTCAGGCCCGCACCGTTCTGGGCCGCGCCTGCTGTACAAATCGAGGCCGCGGCTTCGGTCCCGCCAGCAGGCCGCAAAACCGGAAGTCGGCCGAGGCGGCTGAGACCGGCGTCAAAGTGATCAGCGAGGGGCGAGGAGGACCGTGACACCGATGGGGGCCCCGGGTTTGCAGTGGAAGAGGTCCGGATTACCCGGTATGAGGCTCGCTGATCAGGAGCTCCCTGTGAGTGTGTCCGTCCGGTCTCGCTGCTTGCCACGCCCCCTACCCATGTGTATCTAATGCTGATATGTATCCATGCTCCTTACTCATTTTAATATTGTGTGATTGAACTTGGTAACTTGGTATGCTTGGCTGACTGTACTGTATGATCAGAAGTAGTAACTAGATGTTTAAGAATCAGATTCAGATAAGTTTTAGTAATGATACTTAGTTCAACAGATAGAGAGGTCCTATAGGGGAGGACCAAGTCAATGTGAGCTTGAAACTCTGAACAAATAAATACCAAGTCAGGCAGAGTAAAAAGTACATTTAGATTAAAAAGTTACTATTAAAATACAAACCACACAGCTCTTCAAGGTAGAGTTTGAGAAGCTGCATAATATACCCTCCTGCTACTTTGCCTAAATGGTGAGCAAATAGAAATTTTTCTACCTAAAATGGCAGAAAACACACCATTTTGGAGATGGAAAGGACGGCTAGAGGGGAAATGGAGGAGGCCGTAGTTTTTTAATTACATTTTTTTCCTTGGTGTTTTTTTTTTCCCATTTGCTAACGATTTAGTCAAAGTAGCTCAAAAGTAAATGTCTTTATAATACATGATATTGTAAAGTAATGTAATGGGAAATTTTGGCGCATGCCCGTTTTGAGTAAAAATTTTTGCTTTTTGAGACATTATGCTGTTTACGCTTCTTTTCAGCTAGTAAGTCGGGACCAGCGGGAGAGCAGATCTCCTGCATGACATATTTAATTTACACCTGCGGATATTATAGCTGACATCTATGCTAACTGGTGTAGATGTCAGTTTGTGCAGCACTGACAACCCAAGTTGCGCCATATTTATTCAGAGCTGTGGGCTTCTTGGAGTATGTTCACATTCAATTTTTTCTTTTCGTCAGAGGTATGCGTTGGGAGAAGTCTCTACGTATACCTCCAACGGAAGGCTGTATAGGCATAGAGTGGGATATATCACCTGAACTCCCCGGGCACAGCGTTACTTTAAGCACTAGGCTCGGAAAGCCCCTGACGTTAGCAACGCTCTGACTGGGGATTCTGCTCCTAGGGAAGCCCCTGACAACACTGTCCATAAATGGACACTGACTTTAGGAGCTTTAAGATGCCAAAAACCTAGGCCAGAACACTGGCATTGCACTGGCTGGGGATTCCACTCCTGGAGGGAGCCCCTGACGTCACTGTCCATATATGGATTCTGCTCCTGGAGCATCCCTTGATGTTACTGTCTGTACATAGAAGGTGACATTATGGGCTTTGTAATGTGAGAATTCCAAGTCGGAGCGTTGGCAGCGCTGTGGCCAGGAATTACGCTTGTAGAGAAAGCCTCTCACTTTACTGTGCATATATGGCTTTAAATATCCATATTTGGCTTTAAACTCTGGAGTCCCCGGCCAGAGCATCGCAAGCACTCACTGGCCGGGAACTCCTGACTTGGGAAAGCCCTTGATGTCACTTTCACTATATGGACAGTGATGTTAAGAGTTTAAAAACCCAGGAATCCATGGCCAGAGCGTCGGCAATGCTCTGGTTAGTGATTACTCTCCTGGAAGGAGCCCCTGATGTCTGTCAATTGTTATGGTAGTAGTCGGATATGACCTTTAATAAATTTAAACCATTTTTTAAAGCTTTAAGAACAAGGTTTGACAATGATAAGTTCTACCCATGTGTATCTAATGCTGATATTTATCCATGCTCCTTACTCATTTTAATATTGTGTGATTGAACTTGGTATGCTTGGCTGACTGTACTGTATGATCAGAAGTAGTAACTAGATGTTTAAAGGGGCTCTGTCACCAGATTTTGCAACCCCTATCTGCTATTGCAGCAGATCGGCGCTGCAATGTAGATTACAGTAACGTTTTTATTTTTTAAAAACGAGCATTTTTGGCCAAGTTATGACCATTTTCGTATTTATGCAAATGAGGCTTGCAAAAGTACAACTGGGCGTGTTGAAAAGTAAAAGTACAACTGGGCGTGTATTATGTGCGTACATCGGTGCGTGTTTACTACTTTTACTAGCTGGGCGTTGTGTATAGAAGTATCATCCACTTCTCTTCACAACGCCCAGCTTCTGGCAGTGCAGACACAGCCGTGTTCTCCAGAGATCACGCTGTGTCGTCACTCACAGGTCCTGCATCGTGTCAGGCGAGCGAGGACACATCGGCACCAGAGGCTACAGATGATTCTGCAGCAGCATCGGCGTTTGCAGGTAAGTCGATGTAGCTACTCACCTGCAAATGCTGATGCTGCTGCAGAATCAACTGTAGCCTCTGGTGCCGACACAATGCAGGACCTGTGAGTGACGTCACAGATCTGCACTGCCAGAAGCTGGGCGTTCTGAAGAGAAGTGGATGATACTTCTCATCAGAACGCCCAGCTAGTAAAAGTAGTAAACACGCCCCGATGTACGCACATAATACACGCCCAGTTGTACTTTTACTTTTCAACACGCCCAGTTGTACTTTTGCAAGCCTCATTTGCATAAATACGAAAATGGTCATAACTTGGCCAAAAATGCTCGTTTTTTAAAAATAAAAACGTTACTGTAATCTACATTGCAGCGCCTATCTGCTGTAATAGCAGATAGGGGTTGCAAAATCTGGTGACAGAGCCTCTTTAAGAATCAGATTCAGATAAGTTTTAGTAATGATACTTAGTTCAACAGATAGAGAGGTCCTATAGGGGAGGACCAAGTCAATGTGAGCTTGAAACTCTGAACAAATAAATACCAAGTCAGGCAGAGTAAAAAGTAAATTTAGATTAAAAAGTTACTATTAAAATACAAACCACACAGCTCTTCAAGGTAGAGTTTGTGAAGCTGCATAATATACCCTCCTGCTACTTTGCCTAAATGGTGAGCAAATAGAAATTTTTCTACCTAAAATGGCAGAAAACACACCATTTTGGAGATGGAAAGGACGGCTAGAGGGGAAATTGAGGAGGCCGTAGTTTTTTAATTACATTTTTTTCCTTGGTGTTTTTTTTTTTTCCATTTGCTAACGATTTAGTCAAAGTAGCTCAAAAGTAAATGTCTTTATAATACATGATATTGTAAAGTAATGTAATGGGAAATTTTGGCGCATGCCCGTTTTGAGTAAAAATTTTAGCTTTTTGAGACATTATGCTGTTTTCGCGTCTTTTCAGCTAGTAAGTCGGGACCAGCGGGAGAGCAGATCTCCTGCATGACATATTTAATTTACACCTGCGGATATTATAGCTGACATCTATGCTAACTGGTGTAGATGTCAGTTTGTGCAGCACTGACAACCCAAGTTGCGCCATATTTATTCAGAGCTGTGGGCTTCTTGGAGTATGTTCACATTCAATTTTTTATTTTCGTCAGAGGTATGCGTTGGGAGATGTCTCTATGTATACCTCCAACGGAAGGCTGTATAGGCATAGAGTGGGATATATCACCTGAACTCCCCGGGCACAGCGTTACTTTAAGCACTAGGCTCGGAAAGCCCCTGACGTTAGCAACGCTCTGACTGGGGATTCTGCTCCTAGGGAAGCCCCTGACAACACTGTCCATAAATGGACACTGACGTTAGGAGCTTTAAGATGCCAAAATCCTAGGCCAGAACACTGGCATTGCACTGGCTTGGGATTCCACTCCTGGAGGGAGCCCCTGACGTCACTGTCCATATATGGATTCTGCTCCTGGAGGATCCCTTGATGTTACTGTCTGTACATAGACAGTGACATTAGGGGCTTTGTAATGTGAGAATTCCAAGTCGGAACGTTGGCAGCGCTGTGGCCGGGAATTACGCTTGTAGAGAAAGCCTCTCACTTTACTGTGCATATATGGCTTTAAATATCCATATTTGGCTTTAAACTCTGGAGTCCCCGGCCAGAGCATCGCAAGCACTCACTGGCCGGGAACTCCTGACTTGGGAAAGCCCTTGATGTCACTTTCACTATATGGACAGTGATGTTAGGAGTTTAAAAACCCAGGAATCCATGGCCAGAGCGTCGGCAATGCTCTGGTTAGTGATTACTCTCCTGGAAGGAGCCCCTGATGTCTGTCAATTGTTATGGTAGTAGTCGGATATGATCTTTAATAAATTTAAACCATTTGTTTAAGCTTTAAGAACAAGGTTTGACAATGATAAGTTCTACCCATGTGTATCTAATGCTGATATGTATCCATGCTCCTTACTTATTTTAATATTGTGTGATTGAACTTGGTATGCTTGGCTGATTGTACTGTATGATCAGAAGTAGTAACTAGATGTTTAAAGAGGCTCTGTCACCAGATTTTGCAACCCCTATCTGCTATTGCAGCAGATCGGCGCTGCAATGTAGATTACAGTAACGTTTTTATTTTTTAAAAACGAGCATTTTTGGCCAAGTTATGACCATTTTCGTATTTATGCAAATGAGGCTTGCAAAAGTACAACTGGGCGTGTTGAAAAGTAAAAGTACAACTGGGCGTGTATTATGTGCGTACATCGGTGCGTGTTTACTACTTTTACTAGCTGGGCGTTGTGTATAGAAGTATCATCCACTTCTCTTCACAACGCCCAGCTTCTGGCAGTGCAGACACAGCCGTGTTCTCCAGAGACACGCTGTGTCGTCACTCACAGGTCCTGCATCGTGTCAGGCGAGCGAGGACACATCGGCACCAGAGGCTACAGATGATTCTGCAGCAGCATCGGCGTTTGCAGGTAAGTCGATGTAGCTACTTACCTGCAAATGCTGATGCTGCTGCAGAATCAACTGTAGCCTCTGGTGCCGACATGATGCAGGACCTGTGAGTGACGTCACAGATCTGCACTGCCAGAAGCTGGGCGTTCTGAAGAGAAGTGGATGATACTTCTCATCAGAACGCCCAGCTAGTAAAAGTAGTAAACACACCCCGAATACGCACATAATACACGCCCAGTTGTACTTTTACTTTTCAACACGCCCAGTTGTACTTTTGCAAGCCTCATTTGCATAAATACGAAAATGGTCATAACTTGGCCAAAAATGCTCGTTTTTTAAAAATAAAAACGTTACTGTAATCTACATTGCAGCGCCTATCTGCTGCAATAGCAGATAGGGGTTGCAAAATCTGGTGACAGAGCCTCTTTAAGAATCAGATTCAGATAAGTTTTAGTAATGATACTTAGTTCAACAGATAGAGAGGTCCTATAGGGTAGGACCAAGTCAATGTGAGCTTGAGACTCTGAACAAATAAATACCAAGTCAGGCAGAGTAAAAAGTAAATTTAGATTAAAAAGTTACTATTAAAATACAAACCACACAGCTCTTCAAGGTAGAGATTGAGAAGCTGCATAATATACCCTCCTGCTACTTTGCCTAAATGGTGAACAAATAGAAATTTTTCTACCTAAAATGGCAGAAAACACACCATTTTGGAGATGGAAAGGACGGCTAGAGGGGAAATGGAGGAGGCCGTAGTTTTTTAATTAAATTTTTTTCCTTGGTGTTTTTTTTTTTCCATTTGCTAACGATTTAGTCAAAGTAGCTCAAAAGTAAATGTCTTTATAATACATGATATTGTAAAGTAATGTAATGGGAAATTTTGGCGCATGCCCGTTTTGAGTAAAAATTTTAGCTTTTTGAGACATTATGCTGTTTTCGCGTCTTTTCAGCTAGTAAGTCGGGACCAGCGGGAGAGCAGATCTCCTGCATGACATATTTAATTTACACCTGCGGATATTATAGCTGACATCTATGCTAACTGGTGTAGATGTCAGTTTGTGCAGCACTGACAACCCAAGTTGCGCCATATTTATTCAGAGCTGTGGGCTTCTTGGAGTATGTTCACATTCAATTTTTTCTTTTCGTCAGAGGTATGCGTTGGGAGAAGTCTCTACGTATACCTCTAACGGAAGGCTGTATAGGCATAGAGTGGTATATATCACCTGAACTCCCCGGGCACAGCATTACTTTAAGCACTAGGCTCGGAAAGCCCCTGACGTTAGCAACGCTCTGACTGGGGATTCTGCTCCTATGGAAGCCCCTGACAACACTGTCCATAAATGGACACTGACGTTAGGAGCTTTAAAGGCATGGTGTTGCCAGAAAAACATGTTTTTTTTTTTTTAATTAAACATTTAGTGTGTGGGTGATTAAACATTGTTCAAATTTTTTTTATTTTTTTCACAAGTCAGGAAATATTATAAATTATTTCTAATTTATAATACTACCCATTTTTGGTCACTAGATGGAGCTATTTCCCAAAATTGCAGCATTGCAACATTGGGTAAAAAGCCCTCGCTCTAGTGAGCTCTCAGCATCCCCCCCTCCTTTATCCTGGCTAGTGCCGAGATAAACGAGGGGTTTGAACGGTGTAACCTCCTACACTGTGTGTCGCCATTTTTTGAGCTAACACACAGCGTAGTAAGTTTACATACAGTAGTAAACACACAAACACGAACATACATAGAAATCTCTTACCTGCTCCTGCCACCGCGGCTCCCTCCGGCCCGTCCGCTCCGTTTGCTGCCGCTGGTCCAAGTGCACAAATCCGGAAGCCGCGACCGGAAGTAGTAATATTACTGTCCGGCCGCGACTTCCGGTCCACAGGAAAATGGCGCCGGACGGCGCCAATTTCGAATTGGACTGTGTGGGAGCGGCGCATGCGCAGTTCCCACACAGACGCCGTACACTGAAGTCAATGGGACGGGAGCCGTTCGCAGTCCCTATGGGACTGTGGCTGCCGTATTCCATGTCTGTATGTGTCGTTAATCGACACAGACAGAAATGGAACAAAAAATGGCAGCCCCCATAGGGAAGAAAAAGTGTAAAAATAAGAAAAAGTAAAACACAAACACACAAATGAATATAAACGTTTTTAATAAAGCACTAACATCTTTAACATATAAAAAAATAATTTGTGATGACACTGTTCCTTTAAGATGCCAAAATCCTATGCCAGAACACTGGCATTGCACTGGCTGGGGATTCCACTCCTGGAGGGAGCCCCTGACGTCACTGTCCATATATGGATTCTGCTCCTGGAGGATCCCTTGATGTTACTGTCTGTACATAGACAGTGACATTAGGGGCTTTGTAATGTGAGAATTCCAAGTCGGAGCGTTGGCAGCGCTGTGGCCGGGAATTACACTTGTAGAGAAAGCCTCTCACTTTACTGTGCATATATGGCTTTAAATATCCATATTTGGCTTTAAACTCTGGAGTCCCCGGCCAGAGCATCGCAAGCACTCACTGGCCGGGAACTCCTGACTTGGGAAAGCCCTTGATGTCACTTTCACTATATGGACAGTGATGTTAGGAGTTTTTAAAACCCAGGAATCCATGGCCAGAGCGTCGGCAATGCTCTGGTTAGTGATTACTCTTCTGGAAGGAGCCCCTGATGTCTGTCAATTGTTATGGTAGTAGTCGGATATGATCTTTAATAAATTGAAACCATTTTTTTAAGCTTTAAGAACAAGGTTTGACAATGATAAGTTCTACCCATGTGTATCTAATGCTGATATGTATCCATGCTCCTTACTCATTTTAATATTGTGTGATTGAACTTGGTAACTTGGTATGCTTGGCTGACTGTACTGTATGAGCAGAAGTAGTAACCAGATGTTTAAGAATCAGATTCAGATAAGTTTTAGTAATGATACTTAGTTCAACAGATAGAGAGGTCCCATAGGGGAGGACCAAGTCAATGTGAGCTTGAAACTCTGAACAAATAAATACCAAGTCAGGCAGAGTAAAAAGTAAATTTAGATTAAAAAGTTACTATTAAAATACAAACCACACAGCTCTTCAAGGTAGAGATTGAGAAGCTGCATAATATACCCTCCTGCTACTTTGCCTAAATGGTGAGCAAATAGAAATTTTTCTACCTAAAATGGCAGAAAACACACCATTTTGGAGATGGAAAGGACGGCTAGAGGGGAAATGGAGGAGGCCGTAGTTTTTTAATTACATTTTTTTCCTTGGTGTTTTTTTTTTTTCCATTTGCTAACGATTTAGTCAAAGTAGCTCAAAAGTAAATGTCTTTATAATACATAATATTGTAAAGTAATGTAATGGGAAATTTTGGCGCATGCCCGTTTTGAGTAAAAATTTTAGCTTTTTGAGACATTATGCTGTTTTCGCGTCTTTTCAGCTAGTAAGTCGGGACCAGCGGGAGAGCAGATCTCCTGCATGACATATTTAATTTACACCTGCAGATATTATAGCTGACATCTATGCTAACTGGTGTAGATGTCAGTTTGTGCAGCACTGACAACCCAAGTTGCGCCATATTTATTCAGAGCTGTGGGCTTCGTGGAGTATGTTCACATTCAATTTTTTCTTTTCGTCAGAGTTATGCGTTGGGAGAAGTCTCTACGTATACCTCTAACGGAAGGCTGTATAGGCATAGAGTAGTATATATCACCTGAACTCCCCAGGCACAGCGTTACTTTAAGCACTAGGCTCGGAAAGCCCCTGACGTTAGCAACGCTCTGACTGGGGATTCTGCTCCTAGGGAAGCCCCTGACAACACTGTCCATAAATGGACACTGACCTTAGGAGCTTTAAGATGTCAAAATCCTAGGCCAGAACACTGGCATTGCACTGGCTGGGGATTCCACTCCTGGAGGGAGCCCCTGACGTCACTGTCCATATATGGATTCTGCTCCTGGAGGATCCCTTGATGTTACTGTCTGTACATAGACAGTGACATTAGGGGCTTTGTAATGTGAGAATTCCAAGTCGGAGCGTTGGCAGCGCTGTGGCCGGGAATTACACTTGTAGAGAAAGCCTCTCACTTTACTGTGCATATATGGCTTTAAATATCCATATTTGGCTTTAAACTCTGGAGTCCCCGGCCAGAGCATCGCAAGCACTCACTGGCCGGGAACTCCTGACTTGGGAAAGCCCTTGATGTCACTTTTACTATATGGACAGTGATGTTAGGAGTTTAAAAACCCAGGAATCCATGGCCAGAGCGTCGGCAATGCTCTGGTTAGTGATTACTCTCCTGGAAGGAGCCCCTGATGTCTGTCAATAGTTATGGTAGTAGTCGGATAGGATCTTTAATAAATTGAAACCATTTTTTTAAGCTTTAAGAACAAGGTTTGACAATGATAAGTTCTACCCATGTGTATCTAATGCTGATATGTATCCATGCTCCTTACTCATTTTAATATTGTGTGATTGAACTTGGTAACTTGGTATGCTTGGCTGACTGTACTGTATGAGCAGAAGTAGTAACTAGATGTTTAAGAATCAGATTCAGATAAGTTTTAGTAATGATACTTAGTTCAACAGATAGAGAGGTCCTATAGGGGAGGACCAAGTCAATGTGAGCTTGAAACTCTGAACAAATAAATACCAAGTCAGGCAGAGTAAAAAGTAAATTTAGATTAAAAAGTTACTATTAAAATACAAACCACACAGCTCTTCAAGGTAGAGATTGAGAAGCTGCATAATATACCCTCCTGCTACTTTGCCTAAATGGTGAGCAAATAGAAATTGTTCTACCTAAAATGGCAGAAAACACACCATTTTGGAGATGGAAAGGACGGCTAGAGGGGAAATGGAGGAGGCCGTAGTTTTTTAATTACATTTTTTTCCTTGGTGTTTTTTTTTTCCATTTGCTAACGATTTAGTCAAAGTAGCTCAAAAGTAAATGTCTTTATAATACATGATATTGTAAAGTAATGTAATGGGAAATTTTGGCGCATGCCCGTTTTGAGTAAAAATTTTTAGCTTTTTGAGACATTATGCTGTTTTCGCGTCTTTTCAGCTAGTAGGTCGGGACCAGCGGGAGAGCAGATCTCCTGCATGACATATTTAATTTACACCTGCGGATATTATAGCTGACATCTATGCTAACTGGTGTAGATGTCAGTTTGTGCAGCACTGACAACCCAAGTTGCGCCATATTTATTCAGAGCTGTGGGCTTCTTGGAGTATGTTCACATTCAATTTTTTCTTTTCGTCAGAGGTATGCATTGGGAGAAGTCTCTACGTATACCTCCAACGGAAGGCTGTATAGGCATAGAGTGGGATATATTACCTGAACTCCCCGGGCACAGCGTTACTTTAAGCACTAGGCTCGGAAAGCCCCTGACGTTAGCAACGCTCTGACTGGGGATTCTGCTCCTAGGGAAGTCCCTGACAACACTGTCCATAAATGAACACTGACGTTAGGAGCTTTAAGATGCCAAAATCCTAGGCCAGAACACTAGCATTGCACTGGCTGTGAATTCCACTCCTGGAGGGAGCCCCTGGCGTCACTGTCCATATATGGATTCTGCTCCTGGAGGATCCCTTGATGTTACTGTCTGTACATAGACAGTGACATTAGGGGCTTTGTAATGTGAGAATTCCAAGTCGGAGCGTTGGCAGCGCTGTGGCCGGGAATTACGCTTGTAGAGAAAGACTCTCACTTTACTGTGCATATATGGCTTTAAATATCCATATTTGGCTTTAAACCCTGGAGTCCCCGGCCAGAGCATCGCAAGCACTCACTGGCCGGGAACTCCTGACTTGGGAAAGCCCTTGATGTCACTTTCACTATATGGACAGTGATGTTAGGAGTTTAAAAACCCAGGAATCCATGGCCAGAGCGTCGGCAATGCTCTGGTTAGTGATTACTCTCCTGGAAGGAGCCCCTGATGTCTGTCAATTGTTATGGTAGTAGTCGAATATGATCTTTAATAAATTTAAACGCTTTTTTAAGCTTTAAGAACAAGGTTTGACAATGATAAGTTCTACCCATGTGTATCTAATGCTGATATGTATCCATGCTCCTTACTCATTTTAATATTGTGTGATTGAACTTGGTAACTTGGTATGCTTGGTTGACTGTACTGTATGATCAGAAGTAGTAACTAGATGTTTAAGAATCAGATTCAGATAAGTTTTAGTAATGATACTTAGTTCAACAGATATAGAGGTCCTATAGGGGAGGACCAAGTCAATGTGAGCTTGAAACTGTGAACAAATAAATACCAAGTCAGGCAGAGTAAAAAGTAAATTTAGATTAAAAAGTTACTATTAAAATACAAACCACACAGCTCTTCAAGGTAGAGTTTGAGAAGCTGCATAATATACCCTATTGCTACTTTGCCTAAATGGTGAGCAAATATAAATTTTTCTACCTAAAATGGCAGAAAACACACCATTTTGGAGATGGAAAGGACGGCTAGAGGGGAAATGGAGGAGGCCGTAGTTTTTTAATTACATTTTTTTCCTTGGTGTTTTTTTTTTCCATTTGCTAACGATTTAGTCAAAGTAGCTCAAAAGTAAATGTCTTTATAATACATGATATTGTAAAGTAATGTAATGGGAAATTTTGGCGCATGCCCGTTTTGAGTAAAAATTGTAGCTTTTTGAGACATTATGCTGTTTTCGCGTCTTTTCAGCTAGTAAGTCGGGACCAGCGGGAGAGCAGATCTCCTGCATGACATATTTAATTTACACCTGCGGATATTATAGCTGACATCTATGCTAACTGGTGTAGATGTCAGTTTGTGCAGCACTGACAACCCAAGTTGCGCCATATTTATTCAGAGCTGTGGGCTTCTTGGAGTATGTTCACATTCAATTTTTTCTTTTCGTCAGAGGTATGCGTTGGGAGAAGTCTCTACGTATACCTCCAACGGAAGGCTGTATAGGCATAGAGTGGGATATATCACCTGAACTCCCCGGGCACAGCGTTACTTTAAGCACTAGGCTCGGAAAGCCCCTGACGTTAGCAACGCTCTGACTGGGGATTCTGCTCCTAGGGAAGCCCCTGACAACACTGTCCATAAATGGACACTGACGTTAGGAGCTTTAAGATGCCAAAATCCTAGGCCAGAACACTGGCATTGCACTGGCTGGGGATTCCACTCCTGGAGGGAGCCCCTGACGTCATTGTCCATATATGGATTCTGCTCCTGGAGGATCCCTTGATGTTACTGTCTGTACATAGACAGTGACATTAGGGGCTTTGTAATGTGAGAATTCCAAGTCGGAGCGTTGGCAGCGCTGTGGCCGGGAATTACGCTTGTAGAGAAAGCCTCTCACTTTACTGTGCATATATGGCTTTAAATATCCATATTTGGCTTTAAACTCTGGAGTCCCGGGCCAGAGCATCGCAAGCACTCACTGGCCGGGAACTCCTGACTTGGGAAAGCCCTTGATGTCACTTTCACTATATGGACAGTGATGTTAGGAGTTTAAAAACCCAGGAATCCATGGCCAGAGCGTCGGCAATGCTCTGGTTAGTGATTACTCTCCTGAAAGGAGCCCTTGATGTCTGTCAATTGTTATGGTAGTAGTCGGATATGATCTTTAATAAATTTAAACCATTTTTTTAAGCTTTAAGAACAAGGTTTGACAATGATAAGTTCTACCCATGTGTATCTAATGCTGATATGTATCCATGCTCCTTACTCATTTTAATATTGTGTGATTGAACTTGGTAACTTGGTATGCTTGGCTGACTGTACTGTATGATCAGAAGTAGTAACTAGATGTTTAAGAATCAGATTCAGATAAGTTTTAGTAATGATACTTAGTTCAACAGATAGAGAGGTCCTATAGGGGAGGACCAAGTCAATGTGAGCTTGAAACTGTGAACAAATAAATACCAAGTCAGGCAGAGTAAAAAGTAAATTTAGATTAAAAAGTTACTATTAAAATACAAACCACACAGCTCTTCAAGGTAGAGTTTGAGAAGCTACATAATATACCCTCCTGCTACTTTGCCTAAATGGTGAGCAAATAGAAATTTTTCTACCTAAAATGGCAGAAAACACACCATTTTGGAGATGGAAAGGACGGCTAGAGGGGAAATGGAGGAGGCCGTAGTTTTTTAATTAAATTTTTTTCCTTGGTGTTTTTTTTTTTCCATTTGCTAACGATTTAGTCAAAGTAGCTCAAAAGTAAATGTCTTTATAATACATGATATTGTAAAGTAATGTAATGGGAATTTTTGGCGCATGCCCGTTTTGAGTAAAAATTTTAGCTTTTTGAGACATTATGCTGTTTTCGCGGCTTTTCAGCTAGTAAGTCGGGACCAGCGGGAGAGCAGATCTCCTGCATGACATATTTAATTTACACCTGCGGATATTATAGCTGACATCTATGCTAACTGGTGTAGATGTCAGTTTGTGCAGCACTGACAACCCAAGTTGCGCCATATTTATTCAGAGCTGTGGGCTTCTTGGAGTATGTTCGCATTCAATTTTTTATTTTCGTCAGAGGTATGCGTTGGGAGAAGTCTCTACCGTATACCTCCAACGGAAGGCTGTATAGGCATAGAGTGGGATATATCACCTGAACTCCCCGGGCACAGCGTTACTTTAAGCACTAGCCTCGGAAAGCCCCTGACATTAGCAACGCTCTGACTGGGGATTCTGCTCCTAGGGAAGCCCCTGACAACACTGTCCATAAATGAACACTGAAGTTAGGAGCTTTAAGATGCCAAAATCCTAGGCCAGAACACTGGCATTGCACTGGCTGTGGATTCCACTCCTGGAGGGAGCCCCTGGCGTCACTGTCCATATATGGATTCTGCTCCTGGAGGATCCCTTGATGTTACTGTCTGTACATAGACAGTGACATTAGGGGCTTTGTAATGTGAGAATTCCAAGTCGGAGTGTTGGCAGCGCTGTGGCCGGGAATTACGCTTGTAGAGAAAGACTCTCACTTTACTGTGCATATATGGCTTTAAATATCCATATTTGGCTTTAAACTCTGGAGTCCCCGGCCAGAGCATCGCAAGCACTCACTGGCCGGGAACTCCTGACTTGGGAAAGCCCTTGATGTCACTTTCACTATATGGACAGTGATGTTAGGAGTTTAAAAACCCAGGAATCCATGGCCAGAGCGTCGGCAATGCTCTGGTTAGTGATTACTCTCCTGGAAGGAGCGAGCCCCTGATGTCTGTCAATTGTTATGGTAGTAGTCGAATATGATCTTTAATAAATTTAAACGCTTTTTTAAGCTTTAAGAACAAGGTTTGACAATGTTAAGTTCTACCCATGTGTATCTAATGCTGATATGTATCCATGCTCCTTACTCATTTTAATATTGTGTGATTGAACTTGGTAACTTGGTATGCTTGGCTGACTGTACTGTATGATCAGAAGTAGTAACTAGATGTTTAAGAATCAGATTCAGATAAGTTTTAGTAATGATACTTAGTTCAACAGATAGAGAGGTCCTATAGGGGAGGACCAAGTCAATGTGAGCTTGAAACTGTGAACAAATAAATACCAAGTCAGGCAGAGTAAAAATTAAATTTAGATTAAAAAGTTACTATTAAAATACAAACCACACAGCTCTTCAAGGTAGAGTTTGAGAAGCTACATAATATACCCTCCTGCTACTTTGCCTAAATGGTGAGCAAATAGAAATTTTTCTACCTAAAATGGCAGAAAACACACCATTTTGGAGATGGAAAGGACGGCTAGAGGGGAAATGGAGGAGGCCGTAGTTTTTTAATTAAATTTTTTTCCTTGGTGTTTTTTTTTTTCCATTTGCTAACGATTTAGTCAAAGTAGCTCAAAAGTAAATGTCTTTATAATACATGATATTGTAAAGTAATGTAATGGGAATTTTTGGCGCATGCCCGTTTTGAGTAAAAATTTTAGCTTTTTGAGACATTATGCTGTTTTCGCGGCTTTTCAGCTAGTAAGTCGGGACCAGCGGGAGAGCAGATCTCCTGCATGACATATTTAATTTACACCTGCGGATATTATAGCTGACATCTATGCTAACTGGTGTAGATGTCAGTTTGTGCAGCACTGACAACCCAAGTTGCGCCATATTTATTCAGAGCTGTGGGCTTCTTGGAGTATGTTCGCATTCAATTTTTTATTTTCGTCAGAGGTATGCGTTGGGAGAAGTCTCTACCGTATACCTCCAACGGAAGGCTGTATAGGCATAGAGTGGGATATATCACCTGAACTCCCCGGGCACAGCGTTACTTTAAGCACTAGCCTCGGAAAGCCCCTGACATTAGCAACGCTCTGACTGGGGATTCTGCACCTAGGGAAGCCCCTGACAACACTGTCCATAAATGGACACTGACGTTAGGAGCTTTAAGATGCCAAAATTCTATGCCAGAACACTGGCATTGCACTAGCTGGGGATTCCACTCCTGGAGGGAGCCCCTGACGTCACTGTCCATATATGGATTCTGCTTGCTCCTGGAGGATCCCTTGATGTTACTGTCTGTACATAGACAGTGACATTAGGGGCTTTGTAATGTGAGAATTCCAAGTCGGAGCGTTGGCAGCGCTGTGGCCGGGAATTACGCTTGTAGAGAAAGCCTCTCACTTTACTGTGCATATATGGCTTTAAATATCCATATTTGGCTTTAAACTCTGGAGTCCCCGGCCAGAGCATCGCAAGCACTCACTGGCCGGGAACTCCTGACTTGGGAAAGCCCTTGATGTCACTTTCACTATATGGACAGTGATGTTAGGAGTTTTTAAAACCCAGGAATCCATGGCCAGAGCGTCGGCAATGCTCTGGTTAGTGATTACTCTTCTGGAAGGAGCCCCTGATGTCTGTCAATTGTTATGGTAGTAGTCGGATATGATCTTTAATAAATTGAAACCATTTTTTTAAGCTTTAAGAACAAGGTTTGACAATGATAAGTTCTACCCATGTGTATCTAATGCTGATATGCATCCATGCTCCTTACTCATTTTAATATTGTGTGATTGAACTTGGTAACTTGGTATGCTTGGCTGACTGTACTGTATGAGCAGAAGTAGTAACTAGATGTTGAAGAATCAGATTCAGATAAGTTTTAGTAATGATACTTAGTTCAACAGATAGAGAGGTCCTATAGGGGAGGACCAATGTCAATGTGAGCTTGAAACTATGAACAAATAAATACCAAGTCAGGCAGAGTAAAAAGTAAATTTAGATTAAAAAGTTACTATTAAAATACAAACCACACAGCTCTTCAAGGTAGAGTTTGAGAAGCTGCATAATATACCCTCCTGCTACTTTGCCTAAATGGTGAGCAAATAGAAATTTTTCTACCTAAAATGGCAGAAAACACACCATTTTGGAGATGGAAAGGACGGCTAGAGGGGAAATGGAGGAGGCCGTAGTTTTTTAATTACATTTTTTTCCTTGCTGTTTTTTTTTTTTCCATTTGCTAACGATTTAGTCAAAGTAGCTCAAAAGTTAATGTCTTTATAATACATGATATTGTAAAGTAATGTAATGGGAAATTTTGGCGCATGCCCGTTTTGAGTAAAAATTTTAGCTTTTTGAGACATTATGCTGTTTTCGCGTCTTTTCAGCTAGTAAGTCGGGACCAGCGGGAGAGCAGATCTCCTGCATGACATATTTAATTTACACCTGCAGATATTATAGCTGACATCTATGCTAACTGGTGTAGATGTCAGTTTGTGCAGCACTGACAACCCAAGTTGCGCCATATTTATTCAGAGCTGTGGGCTTCTTGGAGTATGTTCACATTCAATTTTTTATTTTCGTCAGAGGTATGCATTGGGAGAAGTCTCTACGTATACCTCCAACGGAAGGCTGTATAGGCATAGAGTGGGATATATTACCTGAACTCCCCGGGCACAGCGTTACTTTAAGCACTAGGCTCGGAAAGCCCCTGACGTTAGCAACGCTCTGACTGGGGATTCTGCTCCTAGGGAAGCCCCTGACAACACTGTCCATAAATGAACACTGAAGTTAGGAGCTTTAAGATGCCAAAATCCTAGGCCAGAACACTGGCATTGCACTGGCTGTGGATTCCACTCCTGGAGGGAGCCCCTGGCGTCACTGTCCATATATGGATTCTGCTCCTGGAGGATCCCTTGATGTTACTGTCTGTACATAGACAGTGACATTAGGGGCTTTGTAATGTGAGAATTCCAAGTCGGAGCGTTGGCAGCGCTGTGGCCGGGAATTACGCTTGTAGAGAAAGACTCTCACTTTACTGTGCATATATGGCTTTAAATATCCATATTTGGCTTTAAACTCTGGAGTCCCCGGCCAGAGCATCGCAAGCACTCACTGGCCGGGAACTCCTGACTTGGGAAAGCCCTTGATGTCACTTTCACTATATGGACAGTGATGTTAGGAGTTTAAAAACCCAGGAATCCATGGCCAGAGCGTCGGCAATGCTCTGGTTAGTGATTACTCTCCTGGAAGGAGCGAGCCCCTGATGTCTGTCAATTGTTATGGTAGTAGTCGAATATGATCTTTAATAAATTTAAACGCTTTTTTAAGCTTTAAGAACAAGGTTTGACAATGTTAAGTTCTACCCATGTGTATCTAATGCTGATATGTATCCATGCTCCTTACTCATTTTAATATTGTGTGATTGAACTTGGTAACTTGGTATGCTTGGCTGACTGTACTGTATGATCAGAAGTAGTAACTAGATGTTTAAGAATCAGATTCAGATAAGTTTTAGTAATGATACTTAGTTCAACAGATAGAGAGGTCCTATAGGGGAGGACCAAGTCAATGTGAGCTTGAAACTGTGAACAAATAAATACCAAGTCAGGCAGAGTAAAAAGTAAATTTAGATTAAAAAGTTACTATTAAAATACAAACCACACAGCTCTTCAAGGTAGAGTTTGAGAAGCTGCATAATATACCCTCCTGCTACTTTGCCTAAATGGTGAGCAAATAGAAATTTTTCTACCTAAAATGGCAGAAAACACACCATTTTGGAGATGGAAAGGACGGCTAGAGGGGAAATGGAGGAGGCCGTAGTTTTTTAATTACATTTTTTTCCTTGCTGTTTTTTTTTTTCCATTTGCTAACGATTTAGTCAAAGTAGCTCAAAAGTTAATGTCTTTATAATACATGATATTGTAAAGTAATGTAATGGGAAATTTTGGCGCATGCCCGTTTTGAGTAAAAATTTTAGCTTTTTGAGACATTATGCTGTTTTCGCGTCTTTTCAGCTAGTAAGTCGGGACTAGCGGGAGAGCAGATCTCCTGCATGACATATTTAATTTACACCTGCGGATATTATAGCTGACATCTATGCTAACTGGTGTAGATGTCAGTTTGTGCAGCACTGACAACCCAAGTTGCGCCATATTTATTCAGAGCTGTGGGCTTCTTGGAGTATGTTCGCATTCAATTTTTTCTTTTCGTCAGAGGTATGCGTTGGGAGAAGTCTCTACGTATACCTCCAACGGAAGGCTGTATAGGCATAGAGTGGGATATATCACCTGAACTCCCCGGGCACAGCGTTACTTTAAGCACTAGCCTCGGAAAGCCCCTGACATTAGCAACGCTCTGACTGGGGATTCTGCACCTAAAGAAGCCCCTGACAACTCTGTCCATAAATGGACACTGACGTTAGGAGCTTTAAGATGCCAAAATCCTATGCCAGAACACTGGCATTGCACTAGCTGGGGATTCCAATCCTGGAGGGAGCCCCTGACGTCACTGTCCATATATGGATTCTGCTTGCTCCTGGAGGATCCCTTGATGTTACTGTCTGTACATAGACAGTGACATTAGGGGCTTTGTAATGTGAGAATTCCAAGTCGGAGCGTTGGCAGCGCTGTGGCCGGGAATTACGCTTGTAGAGAAAGCCTCTCACTTTACTGTGCATATATAGCTTTAAATATCCATATTTGGCTTTAAACTCTGGAGTCCCCGGCCAGAGCATCGCAAGCACTCACTGGCCGGGAACTCCTGACTTGGGAAAGCCCTTGATGTCACTTTAATATATGGACAGTGATGTTAGGAGTTTAAAAACCCAGGAATCCATGGTCAGAGCCCCTGATGTCGGTCAATTGTTATGGTAGTAGTCGGATATGATCTTTAATAAATGTAAACCATTTTTTTAAGCTTTAAGAACAAGGTTTGACAATGATAAGTTCTACCCATGTGTATCTTTTCTTTTCAATTTTCTTTTTATTGTTTTAAACAAAAGTGAATCATACAACTGAATAGCAAAAGGTTGATTTAACAGCATATGAAGGTACAATCAAGCAAATGATGTGTCAATTTATACAGTGTATTATTGCATACGCAGCTATGCCGTAACATTCAGGTTAAGATACAAATTTGGAACAATACATTATAAGAGTATAATAATAGTACTCGGTTGTAAAGGGGCCAAATGGGGGGAGGGTAGGGGGAAAAATGAACGAGAGGGAGTAGGAGGGGAAGGGGTTGAGAGAGATTTACAAGAAATTTTTTTCTAAGACAAGAAATATCGGTTACAGTTATACAACTTAGTCGCAAACTAACAAATCCAACAAGGTGACCCATCGGATCTGGCTATTGTGTATTCAAGGCTACGTCCAAGAACTGATCTGAGGAGCGGAATATTGTCCAGGGTCTCCAGATCTCTATAAATTTAGTATATGAGCGGTTAGAGAGTGCTGCTATTTCTTCTATATAGTAAATTTGCTCTACCTTGGTTATCCATTGAGAGAGCGTGGGGACTTGCATCGATCTCCAGTTTGGGGGATGAGAAGTTTGGCCCCCGATAAGAGGTGTTTAACGAGAGTGTTTGTGGATTTACTTATTTTTGCCAATGGAAGGTTAAGAAAGATGGTAGCTGGGGGTATTTGGATTGAGATGTCACAGATTCTTGCTATAAGATCTAATACAGGTATCCAATAACGTTGGATCTTAGCGCATGATCACCAGATATGGATGTAAGATCCGGTTTCTACCAAACATCTCCAACATGTGTCTGGGATGGAAGGGTACCAGAGATGTGTTTTATCCGGTGTGGTATACCATCGTGACACTAACTTATAAGAGTTTTCTTGTGTTTTAATACACTGGGAGGGACCATGGGAATTCCTGTAAAGGATATTTGTATCTTTTTTATTTAAGGTAATGGAGAGATCCTTTTCCCAGAGTGCGATATATGATCTTTTGAAAGGGACGTTCCTATTAATTAACAATTTATAAATCTGAGAAACACATTTCCGTGGGTTTTTTACTTGTCCGAGGAAGGATTCAAAGATAGTCAAGGGTCTTTCCAAGGAACCTGCTGTGAGGTATGGTAGGTTTGCTTGTTTTAGGGACATATAGTGCATTAAATGGAGATTCGTAAGGTTTGGATTTTCGGTCCAAGTCTGTAAGGATATGATCGTCCCATCAGCTAGTATGGAGTCTAGAGTATCAGTCAATCTGACCGAAGGGTTACTAGTGTGACTTCCCAAACCCTCTTGGTATAAATCCACCAAGTCTGAGATACGTGTCAGTGGGGATGGTGTGGGAACCAGTAGGTCCCTAAAGAGAGAGAGTGATTTTATTGTTAACTTGGTCAGAGCATTTTTAAATGAAAGGTTTGTTATGCTGTCTGGGTGTGCAAGTAGCAATGCTCTGAGAGGAACAGGGGCTAGGAGTTCCTCAATTGAGACCCATAATTTATTCTCCGGTTTCCGAAACCAGTCTACAGTCCTGGATATCGAAGCCGTGTGGTAATAGTTCTTAAAATCAGGAGCCCCAATTCCTCCCAGGGATTTAGGCAGTGAAAGCGTCTCTGCACTAATTTTGGGGTGCCTGCCATTCCAAATATATTGAAATATCATTGAGCGAAGTTTCGTGAAGTAAGATTGTGGAATGTGAATAGGTAACATTTGGAATAGGTAGTTAAATTTGGGGAGGATTAACCCTTTAATCAAGTTTTTCCTGCCCATCCAGGAAATAAAGGGAGCTAACCAGGATTCTATAATGACTTTAGTGCCGGCCAAGAGAGGGAGATAGTTTAAGGCGAAGTTGTCAGGCCAATGTTTACACAATTTGACTCCCAAGTAGGTAATGCATTTTGGAGGTCACTTAATTGGATATCGGGATTCTAGTAATCGTGTCGTAGAGTTAGAAACATTGACCCCTAAGGCTTCGGATTTTTCTGCGTTGATTTTGAAATTGGACAGAGCACTAAATTTAGAAAAAATTTCGAGGACTGCCGGTATTTCTGAAATCGGGTCAGACATGATTATGAGTAAATCATCTGCAAATACTGCTGTCTTGTGATGTGTTGATTGAGTTGTGATACCTTTTATATCTGGGTGTTGTCTGATAGTTTGGATTAATGACTCCATCACAAGGACAAACAGAAGTGGTGATAGCGGGTAGCCTTGTCTAGTTCCATTTAGGATTTGAAAGCTAGATGAGAGGGTTCCGTTAATACGGAGTTTAGCTGTTGGGGTGATATACATTTGTAGTATAGCTTGGGTGAAAATTTTAGGAATTCCAAATCGGTCTAAGGTTTCTTCCATAAAGGTCCAGTCTACCCTGTCGAAGGCCTTCTCTGCATCAGTGCTCAGGAATGTCATAGATCTGTTCTTCTCCTTAGCTAACTGTAGTAAATGCAATAGTCGTAGAGAGTTATCTTTCCCTTCCCTGCCCGAAACTAATCCCACTTGTTCCGGAGAAATCAAGTCCGGTAGTATCGGACTTAATCGATTGGCTAAGAGTTTTGCGAATATTTTTAGGTCAGTATTTAAAAGTGAGATAGGTTTGTAGTTACTACATAAGTCAGGGTCCTTACCGTCTTTGTGAATCAGGGTAATATGCACTTCTAGAGTCTGTTTAGGAAAGCTAGAACCTTGTAGTATAGAGTTACACAAACCAAGGAGATGAGGTAGTAGTTCTTTCTGAAATACTTTATAGTAATGTATGGGAAGTCCGTCTGGTCCTGGACTTTTTCCCGAAGGGCACTTCGACAGGATAGACTGGAGCTCAGACTCCGTGACCGATTTCTGCAGAGTGGATTGTTGTGTAGGGGAAAGTTGGGACAAAGTTAGGGACGCAAGAAATGAGTTAATGATTTGTTTCCTACTGCTCCGCTCGCCATCAGTCTCTTGAGATCGAATTTGATAGAGGGAGGAGTAATAATTTACAAAAGCCTCTGAAATCAGATCAGTGTCGCTAGTTTTCAAACCATTAGGCAATTTCAGGGAGTGAATATAAGACCTGGATTTCCTCTTCTTTATCAACGAAATCATGAGTTTGGAGACTTTATCTCCATGTATGAATATTTGATTTTTCCAATTAGAATAGAATTTGGCAGACTGCTTATTGAGTAAATCTTTTAGGGCCTGTCTTTTGACCGTGAGCGAGGCGAGGACATCTAGTGTTTGTACATTTTTGTGTTGCCTCTCCAGCTGAGAGATTTCCTCATATAACGCCGAAAGTTTCCGTCTTCTACTGCTATTTTGATACGAGCCAATAGAAATGAATTCACCTCTAATCACTGCCTTGTGGGCCTCCCAGATCACCGGCATAGGACATTTCTCTATAGTATTGATTTGGAAATAAGATAGTATAGCCGAGGCAACACGTTTCTTATTTGTTTCTGAGTTGAGTAAACTTTCGTTCAGGGACCATGCCTTTTGTCCAGCCGGTCTGTGTGTTAGCGAGGCTCGGAGCAGTAGGGGAGAGTGATCGGAGTGTATAGCGGTCAGAATTCGTACTTCCACAATGTTAGGCAATAACGAAAGAGGAAGAAAGAGGTAGTCTAGTCTCTGATACGAATTGTGCGGAGATGAGAAGTGCGTATAATTAATCGCATTTGGGTGCATATATCGCCAGGTATCGATTAAGGGGAAGGATTGCAGTGATTTTTTAATTCGCGAAAGGGCTCTGCGTGAAAGCGAGCATTTCTTTGTAGAAGAATCGAGGTCCGGCTCCAGAGCCACGTTTAAGTCTCCCCCCGCCAGACATATACCTTCCATAAAGGGCCTAACTGTGTCAAGTGCGGATGGGATCCATGACGCCTGATTGATATTAGTTACATATAGATTACCCAACGTAACTAAGGATCCCGCTAAGAGACCCTTTATGAATATATATCTGCCTTCGCTGTCAGAGAGTGAATCTTGTAAGACAAAGGGTACATGTTTAGCAATGGCTATTGCAACTCCACATGAATTTTTGAACGGGGAATGCGAGTGAAACCATGTATTGTAATATGATTTATGAAAAGATGGCAATTTTTGGGCTCGTAGATGGGTTTCCTGAAACAATATAATGTCTGCTTTTGTGTTTTTAAGATATTGAAGGATTTGTGATCGTTTGACCGGAGAGTTTAGGCCTCTGACGTTATAAGAAACTATTGACCATGTTGTATGTGAGTCAGTCATAGTGACGTTGAAAATTGGATCCGTAAAGAGCAGGGTCTCTCTCGGGGATGTGTCCTAGAAAATGGGACAGGGGAATAAGTAACATAGCTATAACTAGGGTATCTTGTAACAGTACTGTAAATGCATCATCGGTGAATCGTGTCACCATGAACAGATGATGCAAGTGATCAATCGTCATTTGACGTAGAAGAGCAATAGAGAAAATGTTAGGTGAATGTTAACAGAATGGTGGTATTTAATCAGGTATAGGCACTTGGGTGAACAGAATGAACTGAGTGTACCTAGGGCTTTTTGAGGCTCTCGAATTGGTCGAAGTAGATATATCTTATATATGAGGTGAGTAATCTTCTGACTGTGGATATAAATCCCCCTACATATATAAACCCTAATAGAAGAAACAAAATGTAACTTAGTCGACATCAATATTGCGTAAGCAAAGCAGGTATGAGTTGCATCGAGTAGACGTCTCTATCACATATCACATATATGTATTCCAGAAAACCGGTAATAAATGCAAAAAAACAAAAGAAAAACACAGATTTGGCTAAATCTCAGATTCAATTAAGACTAGCTATGCAAAATAACCACATAAAAAACTAGTCTCCGTTCACACTCGGTACAGTCCTTTGAAAGGATACATCTGGGTGTAATCCGTTGATTGGAGCATAAGACAATAAATACTTTATATTCAAGAAGGGTCCGACAATGAAGGGGACCATGGAGCTTTGTGGGATCGGCGTCTTGCCCTTTGACCTTCGGGTTCCTGAACTGTTTCCCATTGAGGTAGTTGAGGGATATGTTGAAGACGAGCAGCGTCATGCACCATTTCTAGGTCGGGATAAGCCTCCAGAGATATGTCAAGTTCAGAGCAGATATTTCTGATGTCTGACGAGGATCTAGCTGTGAATCTCTTTCCATTAACAGAGAAGGAGAGACCAAACGGGAAGAGCCAACAAAATGGGATCTGCCTCTGTCTCAATGTAGACGTAAAGGGTTTCAGGAGCCTACGTTTGTATAAAGTGGTGGAAGCCAAGTCCTGGAAAATAGCAATTTGGGCCTCTCCATAGAGTATGTTTGTTGAGAGTCGGCTTTTCTGTATGATGCGATCTTTAATTCTGTAATCCAATATTCTGCAAATAATATCCCTCGGGGGATCTGAGGGGGGTGGCTTTGGTCGGAGTGACCTGTGAGCCCTCTCAATAACTAGGTTTGGGTAATCTTCAGGGTCTAGGAATTTCCGGAACGTCTCGGTCAGAGCGGTAAGAATATCTTCGTTGGCAATTTACTCAGGCAGTCCCTTGATGCGCAGGTTGTTTCTCCTATCCCTGTTTTCATGGTCTTCTAGTATGGAATACATTTTATTAATGTGTCCTTCTTGTGACTGTAGACAGGTTGTGAGATCAGAAGAGGAGGAAAGCAAGGTCGTTTGCGTCTTTTCCAGTGCATCGACTCTATTACCCACTTGTAAGAGCTCTTGTTTGATTTCAGAAAGATCGTTGGCAAGTGGTTCAAGTGCTTTAGCTAAAATTCGCTTCATAAAGGATCTTGAGACTGGAAGTTCCTTATCCTCTATATTTTGGTCGTCTTCACTCATTTGCTCCAGCTCGGGTTCTCCCCGTTTTTGCGTAGCTTTTAAGGGTGAGATTGACTTGGAGTGACTCGACTTCCCCCCTTGTTTTTTTACAAATTTGTCCATCTCTGCTTGTGGAGTTTGTGGATGTGGGCCCGAAACCGTAGCTGTTTGTTTCGGACCGATTTTACCCATATTAACTAAGAAGATATCGTAGCGGAAGAATTTTCTCTATTTAAGCTCGCCACTGTTGTAAGTATATTACATATTCGTCGGTGGTCTTGAAGTGCGTGTAGAAGAAGCGATTGGTATCGCTGCGGTAATCTTAGCTTGACACCGGAGAAGTTGAGCTGTCCCTTGATACCCCTCTGGCTCTGCAGAGGGGGTCAGGTCTAAGCGAGTTCCGGCAGGTACAGTCGGTACTGATCGACGGACCAGCACCTGAAAAAAAATTGGGTCGAGGGCCCTTTAATTGGAGGAAACCTGCTTTGCTTTTTTTTTTTTTAAATTCAATTGGCGGACTTCAATGTCCAGGCGGAGGCTGGTGTAGCTGGAGTTATGAAAGGTGAGGATGGGGCTTGGGTGAGGTAAGGTGAGGTTGGGGGTGAGGCTGGTGCTGTGTATGTTGCAGCTGGAGTGTGCACAATCAGTTGCCTCCCTGAGGCTACTCACCGACCCCTAAAGACGTCCAGGCTGAGAGGAGACTAAACTGGCGGCCCCAGTCGTCTCAGTGGAGTTCCCAGATCCTCTGGGACGTGCTCTTATGCGGCTGAGGGCCGGAGGCGGGGACCAGGAAGTAGCCCTGCACTCTTCAGGTCTCCGGTCACTTGTCAGGCCCGCACCATTCTGGGCCGCGCCTGCTGTACAAATCGAGGCCGCGGCTTCGGTCCCGCCAGCAGGCCGCAAAACCGGAAGTCGGCCGAGCCGGCTGAGACCGGCGTCAAAGTCATCAGCGAGGGGCGAGGAGGACCGTGACACCGATGGGGGCCCCGGGTTTGCAGTGGAAGAGGTCCGGATTACCCGGTATGAGGCTCGCTGATCAGGAGCTCCCGGTGAGTGTGTCCGTCCGGTCTCGCTGCTTGCCACGCCCCCTACCCATGTGTATCTAATGCTGATATGTATCCATGCTCCTTACTCATTTTAATATTGTGTGATTGAACTTGGTAACTTGGTATGCTTGGCTGACTGTACTGTATGATCAGAAGTAGTAACTAGATGTTTAAGAATCAGATTCAGATAAGTTTTAGTAATGATACTTAGTTCAACAGATAGAGAGGTCCTATAGGGGAGGACCAAGTCAATGTGAGCTTGAAACTCTGAACAAATAAATACCAAGTCAGGCAGAGTAAAAAGTAAATTTAGATTAAAAAGTTACTATTAAAATACAAACCACACAGCTCTTCAAGGTAGAGTTTGAGAAGCTGCATTATATACCCTCCTGCTTCTTTGCCTAAATGGTGAGCAAATATAAATTTTTCTACCTAAAATGGCAGAAAACACACCATTTTGGAGATGGAAAGGACGGCTAGAGGGGAAATGGAGGAGGCCGTAGTTTTTTAATTACATCTTTTTCCTTGGTGTTTTTTTTTTTCCATTTGCTAACGATTTAGTCAAAGTAGCTCAAAAGTAAATGTCTTTATAATACATGATATTGTAAAGTAATGTAATGGGAAATTTTGGCGCATGCCCGTTTTGAGTAAAAATTTTAGCTTTTTGAGACATTATGCTGTTTTTGCGTCTTTTCAGCTAGTAAGTCGGGACCAGCGGGAGAGCAGATCTCCTGCATGACATATTTAATTTACACCTGCGGATATTATAGCTGACATCTATGCTAACTGGTGTAGATGTCAGTTTGTGCAGCACTGACAACCCAAGTTGCGCCATATTTATTCAGAGCTGTGGGCTTCTTGGAGTATGTTCACATTCAATTTTTTCTTTTCGTCAGAGGTATGCTTTGGGAGAAGTCTCTACGTATACCTCCAATGGAAGGCTGTATAGGCATAGAGTGGGATATATCACCTGAACTCCCCGGGCACAGCGTTACTTTAAGCACTAGGCTCGGAAAGCCCCTGACGTTAGCAACGCTCTGACTGGGGATTCTGCTCCTAGGGAAGCCCCTGACAACACTGTCCATAAATGGACACTGACTTTAGGAGCTTTAAGATGCCAAAAACCTAGGCCAGAACACTGGCATTGCACTGGCTGGGGATTCCACTCCTGGAGGGAGCCCCTGACGTCACTGTCCATATATGGATTCTGCTCCTGGAGCATCCCTTGATGTTACTGTCTGTACATAGAAGGTGACATTAGGGGCTTTGTAATGTGAGAATTCCAAGTCGGAGCGTTGGCAGCGCTGTGGCCAGGAATTACGCTTGTAGAGAAAGCCTCTCACTTTACTGTGCATATATGGCTTTAAATATCCATATTTGGCTTTAAACTCTGGAGTCCCCGGCCAGAGCATCGCAAGCACTCACTGGGCGGGAACTCCTGACTTGGGAAAGCCCTTGATGTCACTTTCACTATATGGACAGTGATGTTAAGAGTTTAAAAACCCAGGAATCCATGGCCAGAGCGTCGGCAATGCTCTGGTTAGTGATTACTCTCCTGGAAGGAGCCCCTGATGTCTGTCAATTGTTATGGTAGTAGTCGGATATGACCTTTAATAAATTTAAACCATTTTTTAAAGCTTTAAGAACAAGGTTTGACAATGATAAGTTCTACCCATGTGTATCTAATGCTGATATGTATCCATGCTCCTTACTCATTTTAATATTGTGTGATTGAACTTGGTAACTTGGTATGCTTGGCTGACTGTACTGTATGATCAGAAGTAGTAACTAGATGTTTAAGAATCAGGTTCAGATAAGTTTTAGTAATGATACTTAGTTCAACAGATAGAGAGGTCCTATAGGGGAGGACCAAGTCAATGTGAGCTTGAAACTCTGAACAAATAAATACCAAGTCAGGCAGAGTAAAAAGTACATTTAGATTAAAAAGTTACTATTAAAATACAAACCACACAGCTCTTCAAGGTAGAGTTTGAGAAGCTGCATAATATACCCTCCTGCTAGTTTGCCTAAATGGTGAGCAAATATAAATTTTTCTACCTAAAATGGCAGAAAACACACCATTTTGGAGATGGAAAGGACGGCTAGAGGGGAAATGGAGGAGGCCGTAGTTTTTTAATTACATCTTTTTCCTTGGTGTTTTTTTTTTTTCCATTTGCTAACGATTTAGTCAAAGTAGCTCAAAAGTAAATGTCTTTATAATACATGATATTGTAAAGTAATGTAATGGGAAATTTTGGCGCATGCCCGTTTTGAGTAAAAATTTTAGCTTTTTGAGACATTATGCTGTTTTCGCGTCTTTTCAGCTAGTAAGTCGGGACCAGCGGGAGAGCAGATCTCCTGCATGACATATTTAATTTACACCTGCGGATATTATAGCTGACATCTATGCTAACTGGTGTAGATGTCAGTTTGTGCAGCACTGACAACCCAAGTTGCGCCATATTTATTCAGAGCTGTGGGCTTCTTGGAGTATGTTCACATTCAATTTTTTCTTTTCGTCAGAGGTATGCGTTGGGAGAAGTCTCTACGTATACCTCCAATGGAAGGCTGTATAGGCATAGAGTGGGATATATCACCTGAACTCCCCGGGCACAGCGTTACTTTAAGCACTAGGCTCGGAAAGCCCCTGACGTTAGCAACGCTCTGACTGGGGATTCTGCTCCTAGGGAAGCCCCTGACAACACTGTCCATAAATGGACACTGACTTTAGGAGCTTTAAGATGCCAAAATCCTAGGCCAGAACACTGGCATTGCACTGGCTGGGGATTCCACTCCTGGAGGGAGGCCCTGACGTCACTGTCCATATATGGATTCTGCTCCTGGTGGATCCCTTGATGTTACTGTCTGTACATAGACAGTGACATTAGGGGCTTTGTAATGTGAGAATTCCAAGTCGGAGCGTTGGCAGCGCTGTGGCCAGGATTTACGCTTGTAGAGAAAGCCTCTCACTTTACTGTGCATATATGGCTTTAAATATCCATATTTGGCTTTAAACTCTGGAGTCCCCGGCCAGAGCATCGCAAGCACTCACTGGGCGGGAACTCCTGACTTGGGAAAGCCCTTGATGTCACTTTCACTATATGGACAGTGATGTTAAGAGTTTAAAAACCCAGGAATCCATGGCCAGAGCGTCGGCAATGCTCTGGTTAGTGATTACTCTCCTGGAAGGAGCCCCTGATGTCTGTCAATTGTTATGATAGTAGTTGGATATGACCTTTAATAAATTTAAACCATTTTTTAAAGCTTTAAGAACAAGGTTTGACAATGATAAGTTCTACCCATGTGTATCTAATGCTGATATGTATCCATGCTCCTTACTCATTTTAATATTGTGTGATTGAACTTGGTAACTTGGTATGCTTGGCTGACTGTACTGTATGATCAGAAGTAGTAACTAGATGTTTAAGAATCAGATTCAGATAAGTTTTAGTAATGATACTTAGTTCAACAGATAGAGAGGTCCTATAGGGGAGGACCAAGTCAATGTGAGCTTGAAACTCTGAACAAATAAATACCAAGTCAGGCAGAGTAAAAAGTACATTTAGATTAAAAAGTTACTATTAAAATACAAACCACACAGCTCTTCAAGGTAGAGTTTGAGAAGCTGCATAATATACCCTCCTGCTAGTTTGCCTAAATGGTGAGCAAATAGAAATTTTTCTACCTAAAATGGCAGAAAACACACCATTTTGGAGATGGAAAGGATGGCTAGAGGGGAAAATGGAAGAGGCCGTATTTTTTTAATTACATCTTTTTCCTTGGTGTTTTTTTTTTCTATTTTCTAACGATTTAGTCAAAGTAGCTCAAAAGTAAATGTTTTTACAATACTGTAATATTGTAAAGTAATGTAATGGGAAATTTTGGCGCATGCCCGTTTTGAGTAAAAATTTTAGCTTTTTGAGACATTATGCTGTTTTTGCGTCTTTTCAGCTAGTAAGTCGGGACCAGCGGGAGAGCAGATCTCCTGCATGACATATTTAATTTACACCTGCGGATATTATAGCTGACATCTATGCTAACTGGTGTAGATGTCAGTTTGTGCAGCACTGACAACCCAAGTTGCGCCATATTTATTCAGAGCTGTGGGCTTCTTGGAGTATGTTCACATTCAATTTTTTCTTTTCTTCAGAGGTATGCGTTGGGAGAAGTCTCTACGTATACCTCCAACGGAAGGCTGTATAGGCATAGAGTGGGATATATCACCTAAACTCCCCGGGCACAGCGTTACTTTAAGCACTAGGCTCGGAAAGCCCCTGACGTTAACAACGCTCTGACTGGGGATTCTGCTCCTAGGGAAGCCCCTGACAACACTGTCCATAAATGGACACTGACGTTAGGAGCTTTAAGATGCCAAAATCCTAGGCCAGAACACTGGCATTGCACTGGCTGGGGATTCCACTCCTGGAGGGAGCCCCTGACGTCACTGTCCATATATGGATTCTGCTCCTGGAGGATCCCTTGATGTTACTGTCTGTACATAGACAGTGACATTAGGGGCTTTGTAATGTGAGAATTCCAAGTCGGAACGTTGGCAGCGCTGTGGCCGGGAATTACGCTTGTAAAGAAAGCCTCTCACTTTACTGTGCATATATGGCTTTAAATATCCATATTTGGCTTTAAACTCTGGAGTCCCCGGCCAGAGCATCGCAAGCACTCACTGGCCGGGAACTCCTGACTTGGGAAAGCCCTTGATGTCACTTTCACTATATGGACAGTGATGTTAGGAGTTTAAAAACCCAGGGATCCATGGCCAGAGCGTCGGCAATGCTCTGGTTAGTGATTACTCTCCTGGAAGAAGCCCCTGATGTCTGTCAATTGTTATGGTAGTAGTCGGATATGATCTTTAATAAATTGAAACCATTTTTTTAAGCTTTAAGAACAAGGTTTGACAATGATAAGTTCTACCCATGTGTATCTAATGCTGATATGTATCCATGCTCCTTACTCATTTTAATATTGTGTGATTGAACTTGGTAACTTGATATGCTTGGCTGACTGTTCTGTATGAGCAGAAGTAGTAACTAGATGTTTAAGAATCAGATTCAGATAAGTTTTAGTAATGATACTTAGTTCAACAGATAGAGAGGTCCTATAGGGGAGGACCAAGTCAATGTGAGCTTGAAACTTTGAACAAATAAATACCAAGTCAGGCAGAGTAAAAAGTAAATTTAGATTAAAAAGTTACTATTAAAATACAAACCACAGAGCTCTTCAAGGTAGAGTTTGTGAAGCTGCATAATATACCCTCCTGCTACTTTGCCTAAATGGTGAGCAAATAGAAATTTTTCTACCTAAAATGGCAGAAAACACACCATTTTGGAGATGGAAAGGACGGCTAGAGAGGAAATGGAGGAGGCCGTAGTTTTTTAATTACATTTTTTTCCTTGGTGTTTTTTTTTTTCCATTTGCTAACGATTTAGTCAAAGTAGCTCAAAAGTAAATGTCTTTATAATACATGATATTGTAAAGTAATGTAATGGGAAATTTTGGCGCATGCCCGTTTTGAGTAAAAATTGTAGCTTTTTGAGACATTATGCTGTTTTCGCGTCTTTTCAGCTAGTAAGTCGGGACCAGCGGGAGAGCAGATCTCCTGCATGACATATTTAATTTACACCAGCGGATATTATAGCTGACATCTATGCTAACTGGTGTAGATGTCAGTTTGTGCAGCACTGACAACCCAAGTTGCGCCATATTTATTCAGAGCTGTGGGCTTCTTGGAGTATGTTCACATTCAATTTTTTCTTTTCGTCAGAGGTATGCGTTGGGAGAAGTCTCCACGTATACCTCCAACGGAAGGCTGTATAGGCATAGAGTGGGATATATCACCTGAACTCCCCGGGCACAGCGTTACTTTAAGCACTAGGCTCGGAAAGCCCCTGACGTTAGCAACGCTCTGACTGGGCATTCTGCTCCTAGGGAAGCTCCTGACAACACTGTCCATAAATGGACACTGACGTTAGGAGCTTTAAGATGCCAAAATCCTAGGCCAGAACACTGGCATTGCACTGGCTGGGGATTCCACTCCTGGAGGGAGCCCCTGACGTCACTGTCCATATATGGATTCTGCTCCTGGAGGATCCCTTGATGTTACTGTCTGTACATAGACAGTGACATTAGGGGCTTTGTAATGTGAGAATTCCAAGTCGGAGCGTTGGCAGCGCTGTGGCCGGGAATTACACTTGTAGAGAAAGCCTCTCACTTTACTGTGCATATATGGCTTTAAATATCCATATTTGGCTTTAAACTCTGGAGTCCCCGGCCAGAGCATCGCAAGCACTCACTGGCCGGGAACTCCTGACTTGGGAAAGCCCTTGATGTCACTTTCACTATATGGACAGTGATGTTAGGAGTTTTTAAAACCCAGGAATCCATGGCCAGAGCGTCGGCAATGCTCTGGTTAGTGATTACTCTTCTGGAAGGAGCCCCTGATGTCTGTCAATTGTTATGGTAGTAGTCGGATATGATCTTTAATAAATTGAAACCATTTTTTTAAGCTTTAAGAACAAGGTTTGACAATGATAAGTTCTACCCATGTGTATCTAATGCTGATATGTATCCATGCTCCTTACTCATTTTAATATTGTGTGATTGAACTTGGTAACTTGATATGCTTGGCTGACTGTTCTGTATGAGCAGAAGTAGTAACTAGATGTTTAAGAATCAGATTCAGATAAGTTTTAGTAATGATACTTAGTTCAACAGATAGAGAGGTCCTATAGGGGAGGACCAAGTCAATGTGAGCTTGAAACTTTGAACAAATAAATACCAAGTCAGGCAGAGTAAAAAGTAAATTTAGATTAAAAAGTTACTATTAAAATACAAACCACAGAGCTCTTCAAGGTAGAGTTTGTGAAGCTGCATAATATACCCTCCTGCTACTTTGCCTAAATGGTGAGCAAATATAAATTTTTCTACCTAAAATGGCAGAAAACACACCATTTTGGAGATGGAAAGGACGGCTAGAGGGGAAATGGAGGAGGCCGTAGTTTTTTAATTAAATTTTTTTCCTTGGTGTTTTTTTTTTCCATTTGCTAACGATTTAGTCAAAGTAGCTCAAAAGTAAATGTCTTTATAATACATGATATTGTAAAGTAATGTAATGGGAAATTTTGGCGCATGCCCGTTTTGAGTAAAAATTGTAGCTTTTTGAGACATTATGCTGTTTTCGCGTCTTTTCAGCTAGTAAGTCGGGACCAGCAGGAGAGCAGATCTCCTGCATGACATATTTAATTTACACCTGCGGATATTATAGCTGACATCTATGCTAACTGGTGTAGATGTCAGTTTGTGCAGCACTGACAACCCAAGTTGCGCCATATTTATTCAGAGCTGTGGGCTTCTTGGAGTATGTTCACATTCAATTTTTTCTTTTCTTCAGAGGTATGCGTTGGGAGAAGTCTCTACGTATACCTCCAACGGAAGGCTGTATAGGCATAGAGTGGGATATATCACCTAAACTCCCCGGGCACAGCGTTACTTTAAGCACTAGGCTCGGAAAGCCCCTGACGTTAACAACGCTCTGACTGGGGATTCTGCTCCTAGGGAAGCCCCTGACAACACTGTCCATAAATGGACACTGACGTTAGGAGCTTTAAGATGCCAAAATCCTAGGCCAGAACACTGGCATTGCACTGGCTGGGGATTCCACTCCTGGAGGGAGCCCCTGACGTCACTGTCCATATATGGATTCTGCTCCTGGAGGATCCCTTGATGTTACTGTCTGTACATAGACAGTGACATTAGGGGCTTTGTAATGTGAGAATTCCAAGTCGGAACGTTGGCAGCGCTGTGGCCGGGAATTACGCTTGTAAAGAAAGCCTCTCACTTTACTGTGCATATATGGCTTTAAATATCCATATTTGGCTTTAAACTCTGGAGTCCCCGGCCAGAGCATCGCAAGCACTCACTGGCCGGGAACTCCTGACTTGGGAAAGCCCTTGATGTCACTTTCACTATATGGACAGTGATGTTAGGAGTTTAAAAACCCAGGGATCCATGGCCAGAGCGTCGGCAATGCTCTGGTTAGTGATTACTCTCCTGGAAGAAGCCCCTGATGTCTGTCAATTGTTATGGTAGTAGTCGGATATGATCTTTAATAAATTGAAACCATTTTTTTAAGCTTTAAGAACAAGGTTTGACAATGATAAGTTCTACCCATGTGTATCTAATGCTGATATGTATCCATGCTCCTTACTCATTTTAATATTGTGTGATTGAACTTGGTAACTTGATATGCTTGGCTGACTGTTCTGTATGAGCAGAAGTAGTAACTAGATGTTTAAGAATCAGATTCAGATAAGTTTTAGTAATGATACTTAGTTCAACAGATAGAGAGGTCCTATAGGGGAGGACCAAGTCAATGTGAGCTTGAAACTTTGAACAAATAAATACCAAGTCAGGCAGAGTAAAAAGTAAATTTAGATTAAAAAGTTACTATTAAAATACAAACCACACAGCTCTTCAAGGTAGAGTTTGTGAAGCTGCATAATATACCCTCCTGCTACTTTGCCTAAATGGTGAGCAAATATAAATTTTTCTACCTAAAATGGCAGAAAACACACCATTTTGGAGATGGAAAGGACGGCTAGAGGGGAAATGGAGGAGGCCGTAGTTTTTTAATTAAATTTTTTTCCTTGGTGTTTTTTTTTTTCCATTTGCTAACGATTTAGTCAAAGTAGCTCAAAAGTAAATGTCTTTATAATACATGATATTGTAAAGTAATGTAATGGGAAATTTTGGCGCATGCCCGTTTTGAGTAAAAATTGTAGCTTTTTGAGACATTATGCTGTTTTCGCGTCTTTTCAGCTAGTAAGTCGGGACCAGCGGGAGAGCAGATCTCCTGCATGACATATTTAATTTACACCTGCGGATATTATAGCTGACATCTATGCTAACTGGTGTAGATGTCAGTTTGTGCAGCACTGACAACCCAAGTTGCGCCATATTTATTCAGAGCTGTGGGCTTCTTGGAGTATGTTCACATTCAATTTTTTCTTTTCGTCAGAGGTATGCGTTGGGAGAAGTCTCTACGTATACCTCCAACGGGAGGCTGTATAGGCATAGAGTGGGATATATCACCTGAACTCCCCGGGCACAGCGTTACTTTAAGCACTAGGCTCGGAAAGCCCCTGACGTTAGCAACGCTCTGACTGGGGATTCTGCTCCTAGGGAAGCCCCTGACAACACTGTTCATAAATGGACACTGACGTTAGGAGCTTTAAGATGCCAAAATCCTAGGCCAGAACACTGGCATTGCACTGGCTGGGGATTCCACTCCTGGAGGGAGCCCCTGACGTCACTGTCCATATATGGATTCTGCTCCTGGAGGATCCCTTGATGTTACTGTCTGTACATAGACAGTGACATTAGGGGCTTTGTAATGTGAGAATTCCAAGTCGGATCGTTGGCAGCGCTGTGGCCGTGAATTACGCTTGTAAAGAAAGCCTCTCACTTTACTGTGCATATATGGCTTTAAATATCCATATTTGGCTTTAAACTCTGGAGTCCCCGGCCAGAGCATCGCAAGCACTCACTGGCCGGGAACTCCTGACTTGGGAAAGCCCTTGATGTCACTTTCACTATATGGACAGTGATGTTAGGAGTTTAAAAACCCAGGGATCCATGGCCAGAGCGTCGGCAATGCTCTGGTTAGTGATTACTCTCCTGGAAGGAGCCCCTGATGTCTGTCAATTGTTATGGTAGTAGTCGGATATGATCTTTAATAAATTTAAACCATTTTTTTAAGCTTTAAGAACAAGGTTTGACAATGATAAGTTCTACCCATGTGTATCTAATGCTGATATGTATCCATGCTCCTTACTCATTTTAATATTGTGTGATTGAACTTGGTAACTTGGTATGCTGTGCTTACTGTACTGTATGATCAGAAGTAGTAACTAGATGTTTAAGAATCAGATTCAGATAAGTTTTAGTAATGATACTTAGTTCAACAGATAGAGAGGTCCTATAGGGGAGGACCAAGTCAATGTGAGCTTGAAACTCTGAACAAATAAATACCAAGTCAGGCAGAGTAAAAAGTAAATTTAGATTAAAAAGTTACTATTAAAATACAAACCACAGAGCTCTTCAAGGTAGAGTTTGTGAAGCTGCATAATATACCCTCCTGCTACTTTGCCTAAATGGTGAGCAAATAGAAATTTTTCTACCTAAAATGGCAGAAAACACACCATTTTGGAGATGGAAAGGACGGCTAGAGAGGAAATGGAGGAGGCCGTAGTTTTTTAATTACATTTTTTTCCTTGGTGTTTTTTTTTTTCCATTTGCTAACGATTTAGTCAAAGTAGCTCAAAAGTAAATGTCTTTATAATACATGATATTGTAAAGTAATGTAATGGGAAATTTTGGCGCATGCCCGTTTTGAGTAAAAATTGTAGCTTTTTGAGACATTATGCTGTTTTCGCGTCTTTTCAGCTAGTAAGTCGGGACCAGCGGGAGAGCAGATCTCCTGCATGACATATTTAATTTACACCAGCGGATATTATAGCTGACATCTATGCTAACTGGTGTAGATGTCAGTTTGTGCAGCACTGACAACCCAAGTTGCGCCATATTTATTCAGAGCTGTGGGCTTCTTGGAGTATGTTCACATTCAATTTTTTCTTTTCGTCAGAGGTATGCGTTGGGAGAAGTCTCCACGTATACCTCCAACGGAAGGCTGTATAGGCATAGAGTGGGATATATCACCTGAACTCCCCGGGCACAGCGTTACTTTAAGCACTAGGCTCGGAAAGCCCCTGACGTTAGCAACGCTCTGACTGGGCATTCTGCTCCTAGGGAAGCTCCTGACAACACTGTCCATAAATGGACACTGACGTTAGGAGCTTTAAGATGCCAAAATCCTAGGCCAGAACACTGGCATTGCACTGGCTGGGGATTCCACTCCTGGAGGGAGCCCCTGACGTCACTGTCCATATATGGATTCTGCTCCTGGAGGATCCCTTGATGTTACTGTCTGTACATAGACAGTGACATTAGGGGCTTTGTAATGTGAGAATTCCAAGTCGGAGCGTTGGCAGCGCTGTGGCCGGGAATTACACTTGTAGAGAAAGCCTCTCACTTTACTGTGCATATATGGCTTTAAATATCCATATTTGGCTTTAAACTCTGGAGTCCCCGGCCAGAGCATCGCAAGCACTCACTGGCCGGGAACTCCTGACTTGGGAAAGCCCTTGATGTCACTTTCACTATATGGACAGTGATGTTAGGAGTTTTTAAAACCCAGGAATCCATGGCCAGAGCGTCGGCAATGCTCTGGTTAGTGATTACTCTTCTGGAAGGAGCCCCTGATGTCTGTCAATTGTTATGGTAGTAGTCGGATATGATCTTTAATAAATTGAAACCATTTTTTTAAGCTTTAAGAACAAGGTTTGACAATGATAAGTTCTACCCATGTGTATCTAATGCTGATATGTATCCATGCTCCTTACTCATTTTAATATTGTGTGATTGAACTTGGTAACTTGATATGCTTGGCTGACTGTTCTGTATGAGCAGAAGTAGTAACTAGATGTTTAAGAATCAGATTCAGATAAGTTTTAGTAATGATACTTAGTTCAACAGATAGAGAGGTCCTATAGGGGAGGACCAAGTCAATGTGAGCTTGAAACTTTGAACAAATAAATACCAAGTCAGGCAGAGTAAAAAGTAAATTTAGATTAAAAAGTTACTATTAAAATACAAACCACAGAGCTCTTCAAGGTAGAGTTTGTGAAGCTGCATAATATACCCTCCTGCTACTTTGCCTAAATGGTGAGCAAATATTAATTTTTCTACCTAAAATGGCAGAAAACACACCATTTTGGAGATGGAAAGGACGGCTAGAGGGGAAATGGAGGAGGCCGTAGTTTTTTAATTAAATTTTTTTCCTTGGTGTTTTTTTTTTCCATTTGCTAACGATTTAGTCAAAGTAGCTCAAAAGTAAATGTCTTTATAATACATGATATTGTAAAGTAATGTAATGGGAAATTTTGGCGCATGCCCGTTTTGAGTAAAAATTGTAGCTTTTTGAGACATTATGCTGTTTTCGCGTCTTTTCAGCTAGTAAGTCGGGACCAGCAGGAGAGCAGATCTCCTGCATGACATATTTAATTTACACCTGCGGATATTATAGCTGACATCTATGCTAACTGGTGTAGATGTCAGTTTGTGCAGCACTGACAACCCAAGTTGCGCCATATTTATTCAGAGCTGTGGGCTTCTTGGAGTATGTTCACATTCAATTTTTTCTTTTCTTCAGAGGTATGCGTTGGGAGAAGTCTCTACGTATACCTCCAACGGAAGGCTGTATAGGCATAGAGTGGGATATATCACCTAAACTCCCCGGGCACAGCGTTACTTTAAGCACTAGGCTCGGAAAGCCCCTGACGTTAACAACGCTCTGACTGGGGATTCTGCTCCTAGGGAAGCCCCTGACAACACTGTCCATAAATGGACACTGACGTTAGGAGCTTTAAGATGCCAAAATCCTAGGCCAGAACACTGGCATTGCACTGGCTGGGGATTCCACTCCTGGAGGGAGCCCCTGACGTCACTGTCCATATATGGATTCTGCTCCTGGAGGATCCCTTGATGTTACTGTCTGTACATAGACAGTGACATTAGGGGCTTTGTAATGTGAGAATTCCAAGTCGGAACGTTGGCAGCGCTGTGGCCGGGAATTACGCTTGTAAAGAAAGCCTCTCACTTTACTGTGCATATATGGCTTTAAATATCCATATTTGGCTTTAAACTCTGGAGTCCCCGGCCAGAGCATCGCAAGCACTCACTGGCCGGGAACTCCTGACTTGGGAAAGCCCTTGATGTCACTTTCACTATATGGACAGTGATGTTAGGAGTTTAAAAACCCAGGGATCCATGGCCAGAGCGTCGGCAATGCTCTGGTTAGTGATTACTCTCCTGGAAGAAGCCCCTGATGTCTGTCAATTGTTATGGTAGTAGTCGGATATGATCTTTAATAAATTGAAACCATTTTTTTAAGCTTTAAGAACAAGGTTTGACAATGATAAGTTCTACCCATGTGTATCTAATGCTGATATGTATCCATGCTCCTTACTCATTTTAATATTGTGTGATTGAACTTGGTAACTTGATATGCTTGGCTGACTGTTCTGTATGAGCAGAAGTAGTAACTAGATGTTTAAGAATCAGATTCAGATAAGTTTTAGTAATGATACTTAGTTCAACAGATAGAGAGGTCCTATAGGGGAGGACCAAGTCAATGTGAGCTTGAAACTTTGAACAAATAAATACCAAGTCAGGCAGAGTAAAAAGTAAATTTAGATTAAAAAGTTACTATTAAAATACAAACCACACAGCTCTTCAAGGTAGAGTTTGTGAAGCTGCATAATATACCCTCCTGCTACTTTGCCTAAATGGTGAGCAAATATAAATTTTTCTACCTAAAATGGCAGAAAACACACCATTTTGGAGATGGAAAGGACGGCTAGAGGGGAAATGGAGGAGGCCGTAGTTTTTTAATTAAATTTTTTTCCTTGGTGTTTTTTTTTTTCCATTTGCTAACGATTTAGTCAAAGTAGCTCAAAAGTAAATGTCTTTATAATACATGATATTGTAAAGTAATGTAATGGGAAATTTTGGCGCATGCCCGTTTTGAGTAAAAATTGTAGCTTTTTGAGACATTATGCTGTTTTCGCGTCTTTTCAGCTAGTAAGTCGGGACCAGCGGGAGAGCAGATCTCCTGCATGACATATTTAATTTACACCTGCGGATATTATAGCTGACATCTATGCTAACTGGTGTAGATGTCAGTTTGTGCAGCACTGACAACCCAAGTTGCGCCATATTTATTCAGAGCTGTGGGCTTCTTGGAGTATGTTCACATTCAATTTTTTCTTTTCGTCAGAGGTATGCGTTGGGAGAAGTCTCTACGTATACCTCCAACGGGAGGCTGTATAGGCATAGAGTGGGATATATCACCTGAACTCCCCGGGCACAGCGTTACTTTAAGCACTAGGCTCGGAAAGCCCCTGACGTTAGCAACGCTCTGACTGGGGATTCTGCTCCTAGGGAAGCCCCTGACAACACTGTTCATAAATGGACACTGACGTTAGGAGCTTTAAGATGCCAAAATCCTAGGCCAGAACACTGGCATTGCACTGGCTGGGGATTCCACTCCTGGAGGGAGCCCCTGACGTCACTGTCCATATATGGATTCTGCTCCTGGAGGATCCCTTGATGTTACTGTCTGTACATAGACAGTGACATTAGGGGCTTTGTAATGTGAGAATTCCAAGTCGGATCGTTGGCAGCGCTGTGGCCGTGAATTACGCTTGTAAAGAAAGCCTCTCACTTTACTGTGCATATATGGCTTTAAATATCCATATTTGGCTTTAAACTCTGGAGTCCCCGGCCAGAGCATCGCAAGCACTCACTGGCCGGGAACTCCTGACTTGGGAAAGCCCTTGATGTCACTTTCACTATATGGACAGTGATGTTAGGAGTTTAAAAACCCAGGGATCCATGGCCAGAGCGTCGGCAATGCTCTGGTTAGTGATTACTCTCCTGGAAGGAGCCCCTGATGTCTGTCAATTGTTATGGTAGTAGTCGGATATGATCTTTAATAAATTTAAACCATTTTTTTAAGCTTTAAGAACAAGGTTTGACAATGATAAGTTCTACCCATGTGTATCTAATGCTGATATGTATCCATGCTCCTTACTCATTTTAATATTGTGTGATTGAACTTGGTAACTTGGTATGCTGTGCTTACTGTACTGTATGATCAGAAGTAGTAACTAGATGTTTAAGAATCAGATTCAGATAAGTTTTAGTAATGATACTTAGTTCAACAGATAGAGAGGTCCTATAGGGGAGGACCAAGTCAATGTGAGCTTGAAACTCTGAACAAATAAATACCAAGTCAGGCAGAGTAAAAAGTAAATTTAGATTAAAAAGTTACTATTAAAATACAAACCACAGAGCTCTTCAAGGTAGAGTTTGTGAAGCTGCATAATATACCCTCCTGCTACTTTGCCTAAATGGTGAGCAAATAGAAATTTTTCTACCTAAAATGGCAGAAAACACACCATTTTGGAGATGGAAAGGACGGCTAGAGGGGAAATGGAGGAGGCCGTAGTTTTTTAATTAAATTTTTTTCCTTGGTGTTTTTTTTTTTCCATTTGCTAACGATTTAGTCAAAGTAGCTCAAAAGTAAATGTCTTTATAATACATGATATTGTAAAGTAATGTAATGGGAAATTTTGGCGCATGCCCGTTTTGAGTAAAAATTGTAGCTTTTTGAGACATTATGCTGTTTTCGCGTCTTTTCAGCTAGTAAGTCGGGACCAGCGGGAGAGCAGATCTCCTGCATGACATATTTAATTTACACCTGCGGATATTATAGCTGACATCTATGCTAACTGGTGTAGATGTCAGTTTGTGCAGCACTGACAACCCAAGTTGCGCCATATTTATTCAGAGCTGTGGGCTTCTTGGAGTATGTTCACATTCAATTTTTTCTTTTCGTCAGAGGTATGCGTTGGGAGAAGTCTCCACGTATACCTCCAACGGAAGGCTGTATAGGCATAGAGTGGGATATATCACCTGAACTCCCCGGGCACAGCGTTACTTTAAGCACTAGGCTCGGAAAGCCCCTGACGTTAGCAACGCTCTGACTGGGGATTCTGCTCCTAGGGAAGCTCCTGACAACACTGTCCATAAATGGACACTGACGTTAGGAGCTTTAAGATGCCAAAATCCAAGGCCAGAACACTGGCATTGCACTGGCTGGGGATTCCACTCCTGGAGGGAGCCCCTGACGTCACTGTCCATATATGGATTCTGCTCCTGGAGGATCCCTTGATGTTACTGTCTGTACATAGACAGTGACATTAGGGGCTTTGTAATGTGAGAATTCCAAGTCGGAGCGTTGGCAGCGCTGTGGCCGGGAATTACACTTGTAGAGAAAGCCTCTCACTTTACTGTGCATATATGGCTTTAAATATCCATATTTGGCTTTAAACTCTGGAGTCCCCGGCCAGAGCATCGCAAGCACTCACTGGCCGGGAACTCCTGACTTGGGAAAGCCCTTGATGTCACTTTCACTATATGGACAGTGATGTTAGGAGTTTTTTAAACCCAGGAATCCATGGCCAGAGCGTCGGCAATGCTCTGGTTAGTGATTACTCTCCTGGAAGGAGCCCCTGATGTCTGTCAATTGTTATGGTAGTAGTCGGATATGATCTTTAATAAATTGAAACCATTTTTTTAAGCTTTAAGAACAAGGTTTGACAATGATAAGTTCTACCCATGTGTATCTAATGCTGATATGTATCCATGCTCCTTATTCATTTTAATATTGTGTGATTGAACTTGGTAACTTGATATGCTTGGCTGACTGTTCTGTATGAGCAGAAGTAGTAACTAGATGTTTAAGAATCAGATTCAGATAAGTTTTAGTAATGATACTTAGTTCAACAGATAGAGAGGTCCTATAGGGGAGGACCAAGTCAATGTGAGCTTGAACCTCTGAACAAATAAATACCAAGTCAGGCAGAGTAAAAAGTAAATTTAGATTAAAAAGTTACTATTAAAATACAAACCACACAGCTCTTCAAGGTAGAGATTGAGAAGCTGCATAATATACCCTCCTGCTACTTTGCCTAAATGGTGAGCAAATAGAAATTTTTCTACCTAAAATGGCAGAAAACACACCATTTTGGAGATGGAAAGGACGGCTAGAGGGGAAATGGAGGAGGCCGTAGTTTTTTAATTACATTTTTTTCCTTGGTGTTTTTTTTTTTCCATTTGCTAACGATTTAGTCAAAGTAGCTCAAAAGTAAATGTCTTTATAATACATGATATTGTAAAGTAATGTAATGGGAAATTTTGGCGCATGCCCGTTTTGAGTAAAAATTTTAGCTTTTTGAAACATTATGCTGTTTTCGCGTCTTTTCAGCTAGTAAGTCGGGACCAGCGGGAGAGCAGATCTCCTGCATGACATATTTAATTTACACCTGCGGATATTATAGCTGACATCTATGCTAACTGGTGTAGATATCAGTTTGTGCAGCACTGACAACCCAAGTTGCGCCATATTTATTCAGAGCTGTGGGCTTCTTGGAGTATGTTCACATTCAATTTTTTCTTTTCGTCAGAGGTATGCGTTGGGAGAAGTCTTTACGTATACCTCTAACGGAAGGCTGTATAGGCATAGAGTGGTATATATCACCTGAACTCCCCGGGCACAGCATTACTTTAAGCACTAGGCTCGGAAAGCCCCTGACGTTAGCAACGCTCTGACTGGGGATTCTGCTCCTAGGGAAGCCCCTGACAACACTGTCCATAAATGGACACTGACGTTAGGAGCTTTAAGATGCCAAAATCCTAGGCCAGAACACTGGCATTGCACTGGCTGGGGATTCCACTCCTGGAGGGAGCCCCTGACGTCACTGTCCATATATGGATTCTGCTCCTGGAGGATCCCTTGATGTTACTGTCTGTACATAGACAGTGACATTAGGGGCTTTGTAATGTGAGAATTCCAAGTCGGAGCGTTGGCAGCGCTGTGGCCGGGAATTACGCTTGTAAAGAAAGCCTCTCACTTTACTGTGCATATATGGCTTTAAATATCCATATTTTTTTCTTTAAACTCTGGAGTCCCCGGCCAGAGCATCGCAAGCACTCACTGGCCGGGAACTCCTGACTTGGGAAAGCCCTTGATGTCACTTTAACTATATGGACAGTGATGTTAGGAGTTTAAAAACCCAGGAATCCATGGCCAGAGCGTCGGCAATGCTCTGGTTAGTGATTACTCTTCTGGAAGGAGCCCCTGATGTCTGTCAATTGTTATGGTAGTAGTCGGATATGATCTTTAATAAATTGAAACCATTTTTTTAAGCTTTAAGAACAAGGTTTGACAATGATAAGTTCTACCCATGTGTATCTAATGCTGATATGTATCCATGCTCCTTACTCATTTTAATATTGTGTGATTGAACTTGGTAACTTGGTATGCTTGGCTGACTGTACTGTATCAGCAGAAGTAGTAATTAGATGTTTAAGAATCAGATTCAGATAAGTTTTAGTAATGATACTTAGTTCAACAGATAGAGAGGTCCTATAGGGGAGGACCAAGTCAATGTGAGCTTGAAACTCTGAACAAATAAATACCAAGTCAGGCAGAGTAAAAAGTAAATTTAGATTAAAAAGTTACTATTAAAATACAAACCACACAGCTCTTCAAGGTAGAGATTGAGAAGCTGCATAATATACCCTCCTGCTACTTTGCCTAAATGGTGAGCAAATAGAAATTTTTCTACCTAAAATGGCAGAAAACACACCATTTTGGAGATGGAAAGGACGGCTAGAGGGGAAATGGAGGAGGCCGTAGTTTTTTAATTACATTTTTTTCCTTGGTGTTTTTTTTTTCCCATTTGCTAACGATTTAGTCAAAGTAGCTCAAAAGTAAATGTCTTTATAATACATGATATTGTAAAGTAATCTAATGGGAAATTTTGGCGCATGCCCGTTTTGTGTAAAATTTTTTAGCTTTTTGAGACATTATGCTGTTTTCGCGTCTTTTCAGCTAGTAAGTCGGGACCAGCGGGAGAGCAGATCTCCTGCATGACATATTTAATTTACACCTGCGGATATTATAGCTGACATCTATGCTAACTGGTGTAGATGTCAGTTTGTGCAGCACTGACAACCCAAGTTGCGCCATATTTATTCAGAGCTGTGGGCTTCTTAGAGTATGTTCACATTCAATTTTTTCTTTTCGTCAGAGTTATGCGTTGGGAGAAGTCTCTACGTATACCTCTAACGGAAGGCTGAATAGGCATAGAGTAGTATATATCACCTGAACTCCCCGGGCACAGCGTTACTTTAAGCACTAAGCTCGGAAAGCCCCTGACGTTAGCAACGCTCTGACTGGGGATTCTGCTCCTAGGGAAGCTCCTGACAACACTGTCCATAAATGGACACTGACGTTAGGAGCTTTAAGATGCCAAAATCCTAGGCCAGAACACTGGCATTGCACTGGCTGGGGATTCCACTCCTGGAGGGAACCCCTGACGTCACTGTCCATATATGGATTCTGCTCCTGGAGGATCCCTTGATGTTACTGTCTGTACATAGACAGTGACATTAGGGGCTTTGTAATGTGAGAATTCCAAGTCGGAGCGTTGGCAGCGCTGTGGCCGGGAATTACACTTGTAGAGAAAGCCTCTCACTTTACTGTGCATATATGGCTTTAAATATCCATATTTGGCTTTAAACTCTGGAGTCCCCGGCCAGAGCATCGCAAGCACTCACTGGCCGGGAACTCCTGACTTGGGAAAGCCCTTGATGTCACTTTCACTATATGGACAGTGATGTTAGGAGTTTTTAAAACCCAGGAATCCATGGCCAGAGCGTCGGCAATGCTCTGGTTAGTGATTACTCTCCTGGAAGGAGCCCCTGATGTCTGTCAATTGTTATGGTAGTAGTCGGATATGATCTTTAATAAATTGAAACCATTTTTTTAAGCTTTAAGAACAAGGTTTGACAATGATAAGTTCTACCCATGTGTATCTAATGCTGATATGTATCCATGCTCCTTATTCATTTTAATATTGTGTGATTGAACTTGGTAACTTGATATGCTTGGCTGACTGTTCTGTATGAGCAGAAGTAGTAACTAGATGTTTAAGAATCAGATTCAGATAAGTTTTAGTAATGATACTTAGTTCAACAGATAGAGAGGTCCTATAGGGGAGGACCAAGTCAATGTGAGCTTGAACCTCTGAACAAATAAATACCAAGTCAGGCAGAGTAAAAAGTAAATTTAGATTAAAAAGTTACTATTAAAATACAAACCACACAGCTCTTCAAGGTAGAGATTGAGAAGCTGCATAATATACCCTCCTGCTACTTTGCCTAAATGGTGAGCAAATAGAAATTTTTCTACCTAAAATGGCAGAAAACACACCATTTTGGAGATGGAAAGGACGGCTAGAGGGGAAATGGAGGAGGCCGTAGTTTTTTAATTACATTTTTTTCCTTGGTGTTTTTTTTTTCCCATTTGCTAACGATTTAGTCAAAGTAGCTCAAAAGTAAATGTCTTTATAATACATGATATTGTAAAGTAATGTAATGGGAAATTTTGGTGCATGCCCGTTTTGTGTAAAAATTTTTAGCTTTTTGAGACATTATGCTGTTTTCGCGTCTTTTCAGCTAGTAAGTCGGGACCAGCGGGAGAGCAGATCTCCTGCATGACATATTTAATTTACACCTGCGGATATTATAGCTGACATCTATGCTAACTGGTGTAGATGTCAGTTTGTGCAGCACTGACAACCCAAGTTGCGCCATATTTATTCAGAGCTGTGGGCTTCTTAGAGTATGTTCACATTCAATTTTTTCTTTTCGTCAGAGTTATGCGTTGGGAGAAGTCTCTACGTATACCTCTAACGGAAGGCTGAATAGGCATAGAGTAGTATATATCACCTGAACTCCCCGGGCACAGCGTTACTTTAAGCACTAAGCTCGGAAAGCCCCTGACGTTAGCAACGCTCTGACTGGGGATTCTGCTCCTAGGGAAGCTCCTGACAACACTGTCCATAAATGGACACTGACGTTAGGAGCTTTAAGATGCAAAAATCCTAGGCCAGAACACTGGCATTGCACTGGCTGGGGATTCCACTCCTGGAGGGAGCCCCTGACGTCACTGTCCATATATGGATTCTGCTCCTGGAGGATCCCTTGATGTTACTGTCTGTACATAGACAGTGACATTAGGGGCTTTGTAATGTGAGAATTCCAAGTCGGAGCGTTGGCAGCGCTGTGGCCGGGAATTACGCTTGTAGAGAAAGCCTCTCACTTTACTGTGCATATATGGCTTTAAATATCCATATTTGGCTTTAAACTCTGGAGTCCCCGGCCAGAGCATCGCAAGCACTCACTGGCCGGGAACTCCTGACTTGGGAAAGCCCTTGATGTCACTTTTACTATATGGACAGTGATGTTAGGAGTTTAAAAACCCAGGAATCCATGGCCAGAGCGTCGGCAATGCTCTGGTTAGTGATTACTCTCCTGGAAGGAGCCCCTGATGTCTGTCAATTGTTATGGTAGTAGTCGGATATGATCTTTAATAAATTGAAACCATTTTTTTAAGCTTTAAGAACAAGGTTTGACAATGATAAGTTCTACCCATGTGTATCTAATGCTGATATGTATCCAAGCTCCTTACTCATTTTAATATTGTGTGATTGAACTTGGTAACTTGGTATGCTTGGCTGACTGTACTGTATGAGCAGAAGTAGTAACTAGATGTTTAAGAATCAGATTCAGATAAGTTTTAGTAATGATACTTAGTTCAACAGATAGAGAGGTCCTATAGGGGAGGACCAAGTCAATGTGAGCTTGAAACTCTGAACAAATAAATACCAAGTCAGGCAGAGTAAAAAGTAAATTTAGATTAAAAAGTTACTATTAAAATACAAACCACACAGCTCTTCAAGGTAGAGATTGAGAAGCTGCATAATATACCCTCCTGCTACTTTGCCTAAATGGTGAGCAAATAGAATTTTTTCTACCTAAAATGGCAGAAAACACACCATTTTGGAGATGGAAAGGACGGCTAGAGGGGAAATGGAGGAGGCCGTAGTTTTTTAATTACATTTTTTTCCTTGGTGTTTTTTTTTTTCCATTTGCTAACGATTTAGTCAAAGTAGCTCAAAAGTAAATGTCTTTATAATACATGATATTGTAAAGTAATGTAATGGGAAATTTTGGCGCATGCCCGTTTTGAGTAAAAATTTTAGCTTTTTGAAACATTATGCTGTTTTCGCGTCTTTTCAGCTAGTAAGTCGGGACCAGCGGGAGAGCAGATCTCCTGCATGACATATTTAATTTACACCTGCGGATATTATAGCTGACATCTATGCTAACTGGTGTAGATATCAGTTTGTGCAGCACTGACAACCCAAGTTGCGCCATATTTATTCAGAGCTGTGGGCTTCTTGGAGTATGTTCACATTCAATTTTTTCTTTTCGTCAGAGGTATGCGTTGGGAGAAGTCTTTACGTATACCTCTAACGGAAGGCTGTATAGGCATAGAGTGGTATATATCACCTGAACTCCCCGGGCACAGCATTACTTTAAGCACTAGGCTCGGAAAGCCCCTGACGTTAGCAACGCTCTGACTGGGGATTCTGCTCCTAGGGAAGCCCCTGACAACACTGTCCATAAATGGACACTGACGTTAGGAGCTTTAAGATGCCAAAATCCTAGGCCAGAACACTGGCATTGCACTGGCTGGGGATTCCACTCCTGGAGGGAGCCCCTGACGTCACTGTCCATATATGGATTCTGCTCCTGGAGGATCCCTTGATGTTACTGTCTGTACATAGACAGTGACATTAGGGGCTTTGTAATGTGAGAATTCCAAGTCGGAGCGTTGGCAGCGCTGTGGCCGGGAATTACGCTTGTAAAGAAAGCCTCTCACTTTACTGTGCATATATGGCTTTAAATATCCATATTTTTTTCTTTAAACTCTGGAGTCCCCGGCCAGAGCATCGCAAGCACTCACTGGCCGGGAACTCCTGACTTGGGAAAGCCCTTGATGTCACTTTAACTATATGGACAGTGATGTTAGGAGTTTAAAAACCCAGGAATCCATGGCCAGAGCGTCGGCAATGCTCTGGTTAGTGATTACTCTTCTGGAAGGAGCCCCTGATGTCTGTCAATTGTTATGGTAGTAGTCGGATATGATCTTTAATAAATTGAAACCATTTTTTTAAGCTTTAAGAACAAGGTTTGACAATGATAAGTTCTACCCATGTGTATCTAATGCTGATATGTATCCATGCTCCTTACTCATTTTAATATTGTGTGATTGAACTTGGTAACTTGGTATGCTTGGCTGACTGTACTGTATCAGCAGAAGTAGTAATTAGATGTTTAAGAATCAGATTCAGATAAGTTTTAGTAATGATACTTAGTTCAACAGATAGAGAGGTCCTATAGGGGAGGACCAAGTCAATGTGAGCTTGAAACTCTGAACAAATAAATACCAAGTCAGGCAGAGTAAAAAGTAAATTTAGATTAAAAAGTTACTATTAAAATACAAACCACACAGCTCTTCAAGGTAGAGATTGAGAAGCTGCATAATATACCCTCCTGCTACTTTGCCTAAATGGTGAGCAAATAGAAATTTTTCTACCTAAAATGGCAGAAAACACACCATTTTGGAGATGGAAAGGACGGCTAGAGGGGAAATGGAGGAGGCCGTAGTTTTTTAATTACATTTTTTTCCTTGGTGTTTTTTTTTTCCCATTTGCTAACGATTTAGTCAAAGTAGCTCAAAAGTAAATGTCTTTATAATACATGATATTGTAAAGTAATCTAATGGGAAATTTTGGCGCATGCCCGTTTTGTGTAAAATTTTTTAGCTTTTTGAGACATTATGCTGTTTTCGCGTCTTTTCAGCTAGTAAGTCGGGACCAGCGGGAGAGCAGATCTCCTGCATGACATATTTAATTTACACCTGCGGATATTATAGCTGACATCTATGCTAACTGGTGTAGATGTCAGTTTGTGCAGCACTGACAACCCAAGTTGCGCCATATTTATTCAGAGCTGTGGGCTTCTTAGAGTATGTTCACATTCAATTTTTTCTTTTCGTCAGAGTTATGCGTTGGGAGAAGTCTCTACGTATACCTCTAACGGAAGGCTGAATAGGCATAGAGTAGTATATATCACCTGAACTCCCCGGGCACAGCGTTACTTTAAGCACTAAGCTCGGAAAGCCCCTGACGTTAGCAACGCTCTGACTGGGGATTCTGCTCCTAGGGAAGCTCCTGACAACACTGTCCATAAATGGACACTGACGTTAGGAGCTTTAAGATGCCAAAATCCTAGGCCAGAACACTGGCATTGCACTGGCTGGGGATTCCACTCCTGGAGGGAACCCCTGACGTCACTGTCCATATATGGATTCTGCTCCTGGAGGATCCCTTGATGTTACTGTCTGTACATAGACAGTGACATTAGGGGCTTTGTAATGTGAGAATTCCAAGTCGGAGCGTTGGCAGCGCTGTGGCCGGGAATTACACTTGTAGAGAAAGCCTCTCACTTTACTGTGCATATATGGCTTTAAATATCCATATTTGGCTTTAAACTCTGGAGTCCCCGGCCAGAGCATCGCAAGCACTCACTGGCCGGGAACTCCTGACTTGGGAAAGCCCTTGATGTCACTTTCACTATATGGACAGTGATGTTAGGAGTTTTTAAAACCCAGGAATCCATGGCCAGAGCGTCGGCAATGCTCTGGTTAGTGATTACTCTCCTGGAAGGAGCCCCTGATGTCTGTCAATTGTTATGGTAGTAGTCGGATATGATCTTTAATAAATTGAAACCATTTTTTTAAGCTTTAAGAACAAGGTTTGACAATGATAAGTTCTACCCATGTGTATCTAATGCTGATATGTATCCATGCTCCTTATTCATTTTAATATTGTGTGATTGAACTTGGTAACTTGATATGCTTGGCTGACTGTTCTGTATGAGCAGAAGTAGTAACTAGATGTTTAAGAATCAGATTCAGATAAGTTTTAGTAATGATACTTAGTTCAACAGATAGAGAGGTCCTATAGGGGAGGACCAAGTCAATGTGAGCTTGAACCTCTGAACAAATAAATACCAAGTCAGGCAGAGTAAAAAGTAAATTTAGATTAAAAAGTTACTATTAAAATACAAACCACACAGCTCTTCAAGGTAGAGATTGAGAAGCTGCATAATATACCCTCCTGCTACTTTGCCTAAATGGTGAGCAAATAGAAATTTTTCTACCTAAAATGGCAGAAAACACACCATTTTGGAGATGGAAAGGACGGCTAGAGGGGAAATGGAGGAGGCCGTAGTTTTTTAATTACATTTTTTTCCTTGGTGTTTTTTTTTTCCCATTTGCTAACGATTTAGTCAAAGTAGCTCAAAAGTAAATGTCTTTATAATACATGATATTGTAAAGTAATGTAATGGGAAATTTTGGCGCATGCCCGTTTTGAGTAAAATGTTTTAGCTTTTTGAGACATTATGCTGTTTTCGCGTCTTTTCAGCTAGTAAGTCGGGACCAGCGGGAGAGCAGATCTCCTGCATGACATATTTAATTTACACCTGCGGATATTATAGCTGACATCTATGCTAACTGGTGTAGATGTTAGTTTGTGCAGCACTGACAACCCAAGTTGCGCCATATTTATTCAGAGCTGTGGGCTTCTTGGAGTATGTTCACATTCAATTTTTTCTTTTCGTCAGAGGTATGCGTTGGGAGAAGTCTCTACGTATACCTCCAACGGAAGGCTGTATAGGCATAGAGTGGGATATATCACCTGAACTCCCCGGGCACAGCGTTACTTTAAGTACTAGGCTCGGAAAGCCCCTGACGTTAGCAACGCTCTGACTGGGGATTCTGCTCCTAGGGAAGCCCCTGACAACACTGTCCATAAATGGACACTGACGTTAGGAGCTTTAAGATGCCAAAATCCTAGGCCAGAACACTGGCATTGCACTGGCTGGGGATTCCACTCCTGGAGGGAGCCCCTGACGTCACTGTCCATATATGGATTCTGCTCCTGGAGGATCCCTTGATGTTACTGTCTGTACATAGACAGTGACATTAGGGGCTTTGTAATGTGAGAATTCCAAGTCGGAGCGTTGGCAGCGCTGTGGCCGGGAATTACACTTGTAGAGAAAGCCTCTCACTTTACTGTGCATATATGGCTTTAAATATCCATATTTGGCTTTAAACTCTGGAGTCCCCGGCCAAAGCATCGCAAGCACTCACTGGCCGGGAACTCCTGACTTGGGAAAGCCCTTGATGTCACTTTCACTATATGGACAGTGATGTTAGGAGTTTTTAAAACCCAGGAATCCATGGCCAGAGCGTCGGCAATGCTCTGGTTAATGATTACTCTTCTGGAAGGAGCCCCTGATGTCTGTCAATTGTTATGGTAGTAGTCGGATATGATCTTTAATAAATTGAAACCATTTTTTTAAGCTTTAAGAACAAGGTTTGACAATGATAAGTTCTACCCATGTGTATCTAATGCTGATATGTATCCATGCTCCTTACTCATTTTAATATTGTGTGATTGAACTTGGTAACTTGGTATGCTTGGCTGACTGTACTGTATGAGCAGAAGTAGTAACTAGATGTTTAAGAATCAGATTCAGATAAGTTTTAGTAATGATACTTAGTTCAACAGATAGAGAGGTCCTATAGGGGAGGACCAAGTCAATGTGAGCTTGAAACTCTGAACAAATAAATACCAAGTCAGGCAGAGTAAAAAGTAAATTTAGATTAAAAAGTTACTATTAAAATACAAACCACACAGCTCTTCAAGGTAGAGATTGAGAAGCTGCATAATATACCCTCCTGCTACTTTGCCTAAATGGTGAGCAAATAGAAATTTTTCTACCTAAAATGGCAGAAAACACACCATTTTGGAGATGGAAAGGACGGCTAGAGGGGAAATGGAGGAGGCCGTAGTTTTTTAATTAAATTTTTTTCCTTGGTGTTTTTTTTTTTCCATTTGCTAACGATTTAGTCAAAGTAGCTCAAAAGTAAATGTCTTTATAATACATGATATTGTAAAGTAATGTAATGGGAAATTTTGGCGCATGCCCGTTTTGAGTAAAAATTTTAGCTTTTTTAGACTTTATGCTGTTTTCGCGTCTTTTCAGCTAGTAAGTCGGGACCTGCAGGAGAGCAGATCTCCTGCATGACATATTTAATTTACACCTGCGGATATTATAGCTGACATCTATGCTAACTGGTGTAGATGTCAGTTTGTGCAGCACTGACAACCCAAGTTGCGCCATATTTATTCAGAGCTGTGGGCTTCTTGGAGTATGTTCACATTCAATTTTTTCTTTTCGGCAGAGGTATGCGTTGGGAGAAGTTTCTACGTATACCTCCAACGGAAGGCTGTATAGGCATAGAGTGGGATATATCACCTGAACTCCCCGGGCACAGCGTTACTTTAAGCACTAGGCTCGGAAAGCCCCTGACGTTAGCAACGCTCTGACTGGGGATTCTGCTCCTAGGGAAGCCCCTGACAACACTGTCCATAAATGGACACTGACGTTAGGAGCTTTAAGATGCCAAAATCCTATGCCAGAACACTGGCATTGCACTGGTTGGGGATTCCACTCCAGGAAGGAGCCCCTGACGTCACTGTCCATATATGGATTCTGCTCCTGGAGGATCCCTTGATGTTACTGTCTGTACATAGACAGTGACATTAGGGGCTTTGTAATGTGAGAATTCCAAGTCGGAGCGTTGGCAGCGCTGTGGCCGGGAATTACGCTTGTAGAGAAAGCCTCTCACTTTACTGTGCATATATGGCTTTAAATATCCATATTTGGCTTTAAACTCTGGAGTCCCCGGCCAGAGCATCGCAAGCACTCACTGGCCGGGAACTCCTGACTTGGGAAAGCCCTTGATGTCACTTTTACTATATGGACAGTGATGTTAGGAGTTTTTAAAACCCAGGAATCCATGGCCAGAGCGTCGGCAATGCTCTGGTTAGTGATTACTCTCCTGGAAGGAGCCCCTGATGTCTGTCAATTGTTATGGTAGTAGTCGGATATGATCTTTAATAAATTGAAACCATTTTTTTAAGCTTTAAGAACAAGGTTTGACAATGATAAGTTCTACCCATGTGTATCTAATGCTGATATGTATCCATGCTCCTTACTCATTTTAATATTGTGTGATTGAACTTGGTAACTTGGTATGCTTGGCTGACTGTACTGTATGAGCAGAAGTAGTAACTAGATGTTTAAGAATCAGATTCAGATAAGTTTTAGTAATGATACTTAGTTCAACAGATAGAGAGGTCCTATAGGGGAGGACCAAGTCAATGTGAGCTTGAAACTCTGAACAAATAAATACCAAGTCAGGCAGAGTAAAAAGTAAATTTAGATTAAAAAGTTACTATTAAAATACAAACCACACAGCTCTTCAAGGTAGAGATTGAGAAGCTGCATAATATACCCTCCTGCTACTTTGCCTAAATGGTGAGCAAATAGAAATTTTTCTACCTAAAATGGCAGAAAACACACCATTTTGGAGATGGAAAGGACGGCTAGAGGGGAAATGGAGGAGGCCGTAGTTTTTTAATTACATTTTTTTCCTTGGTGTTTTTTTTTTTCCATTTGCTAACGATTTAGTCAAAGTAGCTCAAAAGTAAATGTATTTATAATACATGATATTTTAAAGTAATGTAATGGGAAATTTTGGCGCATGCCCGTTTTGAGTAAAATTTTTTAGCTTTTTGAGACATTATGCTGTTTTCGCGTCTTTTCAGCTAGTAAGTCGGGACCAGCGGGAGAGCAGATCTCCTGCATGACATATTTAATTTACACCTGCGGATATTATAGCTGACATCTATGCTAACTGGTGTAGATGTCAGTTTGTGCAGCACTGACAACCCAAGTTGCGCCATATTTATTCAGAGCTGTGGGCTTCTTGGAGTATGTTCACATTCAATTTTTTCTTTTCATCAGAGGTATGCGTTGGGAGAAGTCTCTACGTATACCTCCAACGGAAGGCTGTATAGGCATAGAGTGGGATATATCACCTGACCTCCCCGGGTACAGCGTTACTTTAAGCACTAGGCTCAGAAAGCCCCTGACGTTAGCAACGCTCTGACTGGGCATTCTGCTACTATGGAAGCCCCTGACAAAACTGTCCATAAATGGACACTGACGTTAGGAGCTTTAAGATGCCAAAATCCTAGGCCAGAACACTGGCATTGCACTGGCTGGGGATTCCACTCCTGGAGGGAGCCCCTGACGTCACTGTCCATATATGTATTCTGCTCCTGGAGGATCCCTTGATATTACTGTCTGTACATAGACAGTGACATTAGGGGCTTTGTAATGTGAGAATTCCAAGTCGGAGCGTTGGCAGCGCTGTGGCCGGGAATTACGCTTGTAGAGAAAGCCTCTCACTTTACTGTGCATATATGGCTTTAAATATCCATATTTGGCTTTAAACTCTGCAGTCCCCGGCCAGAGCATCGCAAGCACTCACTGGCCGGGAACTCCTGACTTGGGAAAGCCCTTGATGTCACATTCACTATATGGACAGTGATGTTAGGAGTTTAAAATCCCAGGAATCCATGGCCAGAGCGTCGGCAATGCTCTGGTTAGTGATTACTCTCCTGGAAGGAGCCCCTGATGTCTGTCAATTGTTATGGTAGTAGTCGGATATGATCTTTAATAAATTGAAACCATTTTTTTAAGCTTTAAGAACAAGGTTTGACAATGATAAGTTCTACCAATGTGTATCTAATGCTGATATGTATCCATGCTCCTTACTCATTTTAATATTGTGTGATTGAACTTGGTAACTTGCTATGCTTGGCTGACTGTACTATATGATCAGAAGTAGTAACTAGATGTTTAAGAATCAGATTCAGATAAGTTTTAGTAATGATACTTAGTTCAACAGATAGAGAGGTCCTATAGGGGAGGACCAAGTCAATGTGAGCTTGAAACTCTGAACAAATAAATACCAAGTCAGGCAGAGTAAAAAGTACATTTAGATTAAAAAGTTACTATTAAAATACAAACCACACAGCTCTTCAAGGTAGAGTTTGAGAAGCTGCATAATATACCCTCCTGCTACTTTGCCTAAATGGTGAGCAAATAGAAATTTTTCTACCTAAAATGGCAGAAAACACACCATTTTGGAGATGGAAAGGACGGCTAGAGGGGAAATGGAGGAGGCCGTAGTTTTTTAATTAAATTTTTTTCCTTGGTGTTTTTTTTTTTCCATTTGCTAACGATTTAGTCAAAGTAGCTTAAAAGTAAATGTCTTTATAATACATGATATTGTAAAGTAATGTAATGGGAAATTTTGGCGCATGCCCGTTTTGAGTAAAAATTTTAGCTTTTTGAGACATTATGCTGTTTTCGCGTCTTTTCAGCTAGTAAGTCGGGACCAGCGGGAGAGCAGATCTCCTGCATGACATATTTAATTTACACCTGCGGATATTATAGCTGACATCTATGCTAACTGGTGTAGATGTCAGTTTGTGCAGCACTGACAACCCAAGTTGCGCCATATTTATTCAGAGCTGTGGGCTTCTTGGAGTATGTTCACATTCAATTTTTTCTTTTCGTCAGAGGTATGCGTTGGGAGAAGTCTCTACGTATACCTCCAACGGAAGGCTGTATAGGCATAGAGTTGTATATATCACCTGAACTCCCCAGGCACAGCGTTACTTTAAGCACTAGGCTCGGAAAGCCCCTGACGTTAGCAACGCTCTGACTGGGGATTCTGCTCCTAGGGAAGCCCCTGACAACACTGTCCATAAATGGACACTGACGTTAGGAGCTTTAAGATGCCAAAATCCTAGGCCAGAACACTGGCATTGCACTGGCTGGGGATTCCACTCCTGGAGGGAGCCCCTGACGTCACTGTCCATATATGGATTCTGCTCCTGGAGGATCCCTTGATGTTACTGTCTGTACATAGACAGTGACATTAGGGGCTTTGTAATGTGAGAATTCCAAGTCGGAGCGTTGGCAGCGCTGTGGCCGGGAATTACTCTTGCAGAGAAAGCCTCTCACTTTACTGTGCATATATGGCTTTAAATATCCATATTTGGCTTTAAACTCTGGAGTCCCCGGCCAGAGCATCGCAAGCACTCACTGGCCGGGAACTCCTGACTTGGGAAAGCCCTTGATGTCACTTTCACTATATGGACAGTGATGTTAGGAGTTTAAAAACCCAGGAATCCATGGCCAGAGCGTCGGCAATGCTCTGGTTAGTGATTACTCTCCTGGAAGGAGCCCCTGATGTCTGTCAATTGTTATGGTAGTAGTCGGATATGATCTTTAATACATTTAAACCATTTTTATAAGCTTTAAGAACAAGGTTTGACAATGATAAGTTCTGCCCATGTGTATCTAATGCTGATATGTATCCATGCTCCTTACTCATTTTAATATTGTGTTATTGAACTTGGTAACTTGGTATGCTTGGCTGACTGTACTGTATCAGCAGAAGTAGTAATTAGATGTTTAAGAATCAGATTCAGATAAGTTTTAGTAATGATACTTAGTTCAACAGATAGAGAGGTCCTATAGGGGAGGACCAAGTCAATGTGAGCTTGAAACTCTGAACAAATAAATACCAAGTCAGGCAGAGTAAAAAGTAAATTTAGATTAAAAAGTTACTATTAAAATACAAACCACACAGCTCTTCAAGGTAGAGATTGAGAAGCTGCATAATATACCCTCCTGCTACTTTGCCTAAATGGTGAGCAAATAGAAATTTTTCTACCTAAAATGGCAGAAAACACACCATTTTGGAGATGGAAAGGACGGCTAGAGGGGAAATGGAGGAGGCCGTAGTTTTTTAATTACATTTTTTTCCTTGGTGTTTTTTTTTTTCCATTTGCTAACGATTTAGTCAAAGTAGCTCAAAAGTAAATGTCTTTATAATACATGATATTGTAAAGTAATGTAATGGGAAATTTTGGCGCATGCCCGTTTTGAGTAAAAATTTTAGCTTTTTGAGACATTATGCTGTTTTCGCGTCTTTTCAGCTAGTAAGTCGGGACCAGCGGGAGAGCAGATCTCCTGCATGACATATTTAATTTACACCTGCGGATATTATAGCTGACATCTATGCTAACTGGTGTAGATGTCAGTTTGTGCAGCACTGACAACCCAAGTTGCGCCATATTTATTCAGAGCTGTGGGCTTCTTAGAGTATGTTCACATTCAATTTTTTCTTTTCGTCAGAGTTATGCGTTGGGAGAAGTCTCTACGTATACCTCTAACGGAAGGCTGAATAGGCATAGAGTAGTATATATCACCTGAACTCCCCGGGCACAGCGTTACTTTAAGCACTAGGCTCGGAAAGCCCCTGACGTTAGCAACGCTCTGACTGGGGATTCTGCTCCTAGGGAAGCTCCTGACAACACTGTCCATAAATGGACACTGACGTTAGGAGCTTTAAGATGCAAAAATCCTAGGCCAGAACACTGGCATTGCACTGCTGGGGATTCCACTCCTGGAGGGAGCCCCTGACGTCACTGTCCATATATGGATTCTGCTCCTGGAGGATCCCTTGATGTTACTGTCTGTACATAGACAGTGACATTAGGGGCTTTGTAATGTGAGAATTCCAAGTCGGAGCGTTGGCAGCGCTGTGGCCGGGAATTACGCTTGTAGAGAAAGCCTCTCAATTTACTGTGCATATATGGCTTTAAATATCCATATTTGGCTTTAAACTCTGGAGTCCCCGGCCAGAGCATCGCAAGCACTCACTGGCCGGGAACTCCTGACTTGGGAAAGCCCTTGATGTCACTTTTACTATATGGACAGTGATGTTAGGAGTTTAAAAACCCAGGAATCCATGGCCAGAGCGTCGGCAATGCTCTGGTTAGTGATTACTCTCCTGGAAGGAGCCCCTGATGTCTGTCAATTGTTATGGTAGTAGTCGGATATGATCTTTAATAAATTGAAACCATTTTTTTAAGCTTTAAGAACAAGGTTTGACAATGATAAGTTCTACCCATGTGTATCTAATGCTGATATGTATCCATGCTCCTTACTCATTTTAATATTGTGTGATTGAACTTGGTAACTTGGTATGCTTGGCTGACTGTACTGTATGAGCAGAAGTAGTAACTAGATGTTTAAGAATCAGATTCAGATAAGTTTTAGTAATGATACTTAGTTCAACAGATAGAGAGGTCCTATAGGGGAGGACCAAGTCAATGTGAGCTTGAAACTCTGAACAAATAAATACCAAGTCAGGCAGAGTAAAAAGTAAATTTAGATTAAAAAGTTACTATTAAAATACAAACCACACAGCTCTTCAAGGTAGAGATTGAGAAGCTGCATAATATACCCTCCTGCTACTTTGCCTAAATGGTGAGCAAATAGAAATTTTTCTACCTAAAATGGCAGAAAACACACCATTTTGGAGATGGAAAGGACGGCTAGAGGGGAAATGGAGGAGGCCGTAGTTTTTTAATTACATTTTTTTCCTTGGTGTTTTTTTTTTTCCATTTGCTAACGATTTAGTCAAAGTAGCTCAAAAGTAAATGTCTTTATAATACATGATATTGTAAAGTAATGTAATGGGAAATTTTGGCGCATGCCCGTTTTGAGTACAAATTTTTAGCTTTTTGAGACATTATGCTGTTTTCGCGTCTTTTCAGCTAGTAAGTCGGGACCAGCGGGAGAGCAGATCTCCTGCATGACATATTTAATTTACACCTGCGGATATTATAGCTGACATCTATGCTAACTGGTGTAGATGTCAGTTTGTGCAGCACTAACAACCCAAGTTGCGCCATATTTATTCAGAGCTGTGGGCTTCTTGGAGTATGTTCACATTCAATTTTTTCTTTTCGTCAGAGGTATGCGTTGGGAGAAGTCTCTACGTATACCTCCAACGGAAGGCTGTATAGGCATAGAGTGGGATATATCACCTGAACTCCCCGGGCACAGCGTTACTTTAAGCAAAAGGCTCGGAAAGCCCCTGACGTTAGCAACGCTCTGACTGGGGATTCTGCTCCTAGGGAAGCCCCTGACAACACTGTCCATAAATGGACACTGACGTTAGGAGCTTTAAGATGCCAAAATCCTAGGCCAGAACACTGGCATTGCACTGGCTGGGGATTCCACTCCTGGAGGGAGCCCCTGACGTCACTGTCCATATATGGATTCTGCTCCTGGAGGATCCCTTGATGTTACTGTCTGTACATAGACAGTGACATTAGGGGCTTTGTAATGTGAGAATTCCAAGTCGGAGCGTTGGCAGCGCTGTGGCCGGGAATTACTCTTGTAGAGAAAGCCTCTCACTTTACTGTGCATATATGGCTTTAAATATCCATATTTGGCTTTAAACTCTGTAGTCCCCGGCCAGAGCATCGCAAGCACTCACTGGCCGGGAACTCCTGACTTGGGAAAGCCCTTGATGTCACTTTCACTATATGGACAGTGATGTTAGGAGTTTAAAAACCCAGGAATCCATGGCCAGAGCGTCGGCAATGCTCTGGTTAGTGATTACTCTCCTGAAAGGAGCCCCTGATGTCTGTCAATTGTTATGGTAGTAGTCGGATATGATCTTTAATAAATTTAAACCATTTTTTTAAGCTTTAAGAACAAGGTTTGACAATGATAAGTTCTACCCATGTGTATCTTTTCTTTTCAATTTTCTTTTTATTGTTTTAAACAAAAGTGAATCATACAACTGAATAGCAAAAGGTTGATTTAACAGCATATGAAGGTACAATCAAGCAAATGATAAGTGTCAATTTATACAGTGTATTATTGCATACGCAGCTATGCCGTAACATTCAGGTTAAGATACAAATTTGGAACAATACATTATAAGAGTATAATAATAGTACTCGGTTGTAAAGGGGCCAAATGGGGGGAGGGTAGGGGGAAAAATGAACGAGAGGGAGTAGGAGGGGAAGGGGTTGAGAGAGATTTACAAGATAATTTTTTCTAAGACAAGAAATATCGGTTACAGTTATACAACTTATTCGCAAACTAGCAAATCCAACAAGGTGACCCATCGGATCTGGCTATTGTGTATTCAAGGCTACGTCCAAGAACTGATCTGAGGAGCGGAATATTGTCCAGGGTCTCCAGATCTCTATAAATTTAGTATATGAGCGGTTAGAGAGTGCTGCTATTTCTTCTATATAGTAAATTTGCTCTACCTTGGTTATCCATTGAGAGAGCGTGGGGACTTGCATCGATCTCCAGTTTGGGGGGATGAGAAGTTTGGCCCCCGATAAGAGGTGTTTAACGAGAGTGTTTGTGGATTTACTTATTTTTGCCAATGGAAGGTTAAGAAAGATGGTAGCTGGGGGTATTTGGATTGAGATGTCACAGATTCTTGCTATAAGATCTAATACAGGTATCCAATAACGTTGGATCTTAGCGCATGACCACCAGATATGGATGTAAGATCCGGTTTCCCCCAAACATCTCCAACATGTGTCTGGGATGGAAGGGTACCAGAGATGTGTTTTATCCGGTGTGGTATACCATCGTGACACTAACTTATAAGAGTTTTCTTGTGTTTTAATACACTGGGAGGGACCATGGGAATTCCTGTAAAGGATATTTGTATCTTTTTTATTTAAGGTAATGGAGAGATCCTTTTCCCAGAGTGCGATATATGATCTTTTGAAAGGGACGTTCCTATTAATTAACAATTTATAAATCTGAGAAACACATTTCCGTGGGTTTTTTACTTGTCCGAAGAAGGATTCAAAGATAGTCAAGGGTCTTTCCAAGGAACCTGCTGTGAGGTATGGTAGGTTTGCTTGTTTTAGGGACATATAGTGCATTAAATGGAGATTCGGAAGGTTTGGATTTTCGGTCCAAGTCTGTAAGGATATGATCGTCCCATCAGCTAGTATGGAGTCTAGAGTATCAGTCAATCTGACCAAAGGGTTACTAGTGTGACTTCCCAAACCCTCTTGGTATAAATCCACCAAGTCTGAGATACGTGTCAGTGGGGATGGTGTGGGAACCAGTAGATCCCTAAAGAGAGAGAGTGATTTTATTGTTAACTTGGTCAGAGCATTTTTAAATGAAAGGTTTGTTATGCTGTCTGGGTGTGCAAGTAGCAATGCTCTGAGAGGAACAGGGGCTAGGAGTTCCTCAATTGAGACCCATAATTTATTCTCCGGTTTCCGAAACCAGTCTACAGTCCTGGATATCGAAGCCGTGTGGTAATAGTTCTTAAAATCAGGAGCCCCAATTCCTCCCAGGGATTTAGGCAGTGAAAGCGTCTCTGCACTAATTTTGGGGTGCCTGCCATTCCAAATATATTGAAATATCATTGAGCGAAGTTTCGTGAAGTAAGATTGTGGAATGTGAATAGGTAACATTTGGAATAGGTAGTTAAATTTGGGGAGGATTAACCCTTTAATCAAGTTTTTCCTGCCTATCCAGGAAATAAAGGGAGCTAACCAGGATTCTATAATGACTTTAGTGCCGGCCAAGAGAGGGAGACAGTTTAAGGCGAAGTGGTCAGGCCAATGTTTACACAATTTGACTCCCAAGTACGTAATGCATTTTGGAGGCCACTTAATTGGATATCGGGATTCTAGTAATCGTGTCGTAGAGTTAGAAACATTGATCCCTAAGGCTTCGGATTTTTCTGCGTTGATTTTGAAATTGGACAGAGCACTAAATTTAGAAAAAATTTCGAGGACTGCCGGTATTTCTGAAATCGGGTCAGACATGATTATGAGTAAATCATCTGCAAATACTGCTGTCTTGTGATGTGTTGATTGAGTTGTGATACCTTTTATATCTGGGTGTTGTCTGATAGTTTGGATTAATGACTCCATCACAAGGACAAACAGAAGTGGTGATAGCGGGCAGCCTTGTCTAGTTCCATTTAGGATTTGAAAGCTAGATGAGAGGGTTCCGTTAATACGGAGTTTAGCTGTTGGGGTGGTATACATTTGTAGTATAGCTTGGGTGAAAATTTTAGGAATTCCAAATCGGTCTAAGGTTTCTTCCATAAAGGTCCAGTCTACCCTGTCGAAGGCCTTCTCTGCATCAGTGCTCAGGAATGTCATAGATCTGTTCTTCTCCTTAGCTAACTGTAGTAAATGCAATAGTCGTAGAGAGTTATCTTTCCCTTCCCTGCCCGAAACGAATCCCACTTGTTCCGGAGCAATCAAGTCCGGTAGTATCGGACTTAATCGATTGGCTAAGAGTTTTGCGAATATTTTTAGGTCAGTATTTAAAAGTGAGATAGGTTTGTAGTTACTACATAAGTCAGGGTCCTTACCGTCTTTGTGAATCAGGGTAATATGCACTTCTAGAGTCTGTCTAGGAAAGCTAGAACCTTGTAGTATAGAGTTACACAAACCAAGGAGATGAGGTAGTAGTTCTTTCTGAAATACTTTGTAGTAATGTATGGGAAGTCCGTCTGGTCCTGGACTTTTTCCCGAAGGGCACTTCGACAGGATAGACTGGAGCTCAGACTCCGTGACCGATTTCTGCAGAGTGGCTTGTTGTGTAGGGGAAAGTTGGGGCAAAGTTAGGGACGCAAGAAATGAGTTAATGATTTGTTTCCTACTGCTCCGCTCTCCATCAGTCTCTTGAGATCGAATTTTATAGAGGGAGGAGTAATAATTTACAAAAGCCTCTGAAATCAGATCAGTGTCGCTAGTTTTCAAACCATTAGGCAATTTCAGGGAGTGAATATAAGACCTGGATTTCCTCTTCTTTATCAACGAAATCATGAGTTTGGAGACTTTATCTCCGTGTATGAATATTTGATTTTTCCAATTAGAATAGAATTTTACAGACTGCTTATTGAGTAAATCTTTTAGGGCCTGTCTTTTGACCGTGAGCGAGGCGAGGACATCTAGTGTTTGTACATTTTTGTGTTGCCTCTCCAGCTGAGAGATTTCCTCATATAACGCCGAAAGTTTCCGTCTTCTACTGCTATTTTGATACGAGCCAATAGAAATGAATTCACCTCTAATTACTGCCTTGTGGGCCTCCCAGATCACCGGCATAGGACATTGCTCTATAGTATTGATTTGGAAATAAGATAGTATAGCCGAGGCAACACGTTTCTTATTGGTTTCTGAGTTGAGTAAACTTTCGTTCAGGGACCATGCCTTTTGTCCAGCCGGTCTGTGTGTTAGCGAGGCTCGGAGCAGTAGGGGAGAGTGATCGGAGTGTATAGCGGTCAGAATTCGTACTTCCACAATGTTAGGCAATAACGAAAGAGGAAGAAAGAGGTAGTCTAGTCTCTGATACGAATTGTGCGGAGATGAGAAGTGCGTATAATCAATCGCATTTGGGTGCATATATCGCCAGGTATCGATTAAGGGGAAGGATTGCAGTGATTTTTTAATTCGCGAAAGGGCTCTGCGTGAAAGCGAGGATTTCTTTGTAGAAGAATCGAGGTCCGGCTCCAGAGCCACGTTTAAGTCTCCCCCCGCCAGACATATACCTTCCATAAAGGGCCTAACTGTGTCAAGTGCGGATGGGATCCATGACGCCTGATTGATATTAGTTACATATAGATTACCCAACGTAACTAAGGATCCCGCTGAGACCCTTTATGAATATATATCTGCCTTCGCTGTCAGAGAGTGAATCTTGTAAGACAAAGGGTACATGTTTAGCAAGGGCTATTGCAACTCCACATGAATTTTTGAACGGGGAATGCGAGTGAAACCATGTATTGTAATATGATTTATGAAAAGATGGCAATTTTTGGGCTCGTAGATGGGTTTCCTGAAACAATATAATGTCTGCTTTTGTGTTTTTAAGATATTGAAGGATTTGTGATCGTTTGACCGGAGAGTTTAGGCCTCTGACGTTATAAGAAACTATTGACCATGTTGTATGTGAGTCAGTCATAGTGACGTTGCAAATTGGATCCGTAAAGAGCGGGGTCTCTCTCGGGGATGTGTCCTAGAAAATGGGACAGGGGAATAAGTAACATAGCTATAACTAGGGTATCTTGTAACAGTACTGTAAATGCATCATCGGTGAATCGTGTCACCATGAACAGATGATGCAAGTGAACAATCGTCATTTGACGTAGAAGAGCAATAGAGAAAATGTTAGGTGAATGTTAACAGAATGGTGGTATTTAATCAGGTATAGGCACTTGGGTGAACAGAATGAACTGAGTGTACCTAGGGCTTTTTGAGGCTCTCAAATTGGTCGAAGTAGATATATCTTATATATGAGGTGAGTAATCTTCTGACTGTGGATATAAATCCCCCTACATATATAAACCCTAATAGAAGAAACAAAATGTAACTTAGTCGACATCAATATTGCGTAAGCAAAGCAGGTATGAGTTGCATCGAGTAGACGTCTCTATATAGTATCACATATATGTATTCCAGAAAACCGGTAATAAATGCAAAAAAAACAAAAGAAAAACACAGATTTGGCTAAACCTCAGATTCAATTAAGACTAGCTATGCAAAATAACCACATAAAAAACTAGTCTCCGTTCACACTCGGTACAGTCCTTTGAAAGGATACATCTGGGTGTAATCCGTTGATTGGAGCATAAGACAATAAATACTTTATATTCAAGAAGGGTCCGACAATGAAGGGGACCTTGGAGCTTTGTGGGATCGCCGTCTTGCCCTTTGACCTTTGGGTGCCTGAACTGTTTCCCATTGAGGTAATTGAGAGATATGTTGAAGACGAGCAGCGTCATGCACCATTTCTAGGTCGGGATAAGCCTCCAGAGATATGTCAAGTTCAGAGCAGATATTTCTGATGTCTGACGAGGATCTAGCTGTGAATCTCTTTCCATTAACAGATAAGGAGAGACCAAACGGGAAGAGCCAACGAAATGGGATCTGCCTCTGTCTCAATGTAGACGTAAATGGTTTCAGGAGCCTACGTTTGTATAAAGTGGTGGAAGCCAAGTCCTGGAAAATAGCAATTTGGGCCTCTCCATAGAGTATGTTTGTTGAGAGTCGGCTTTTCTGTATGATGCGATCTTTAATTCTGTAATCCAATATTCTGCAAATAATATCCCTCGAGGGATCTGAGGGGGATGGCTTTGGTCGGAGTGACCTGTGAGCCCTCTCAATAACTAGGTTTGGGTAATCTTCAGGGTCTAGGAATTTCCGGAACGTCTAGGTCAGAGCGGTAAGAATATCTTCGTTGGCAATTTACTCAGGCAGTCCCTTGATGCGCAGGTTGTTTCTCCTATCCCTGTTTTCATGGTCTTCTAGTATGGAATACATTTTATTAATGTGTCCTTCTTGTGACTGTAGACAGGTTGTGAGATCAGAAGAGGAGGAAAGCAAGGTCGTTTGCGTCTTTTCCAGTGCATCGACTCTATTACCCACTTGTAAGAGCTCTTGTTTGATTTCAGAAAGATCGTTGGCAAGTGGTTCAAGTGCTTTAGCTAAAATTCGCTTCATAAAGGATCTTGAGACTGGAAGTTCCTTATCCTCTATATTTTGGTCGTCTTCACTCATTTGCTCCAGCTCGGGTTCTCCCCGTTTTTGCGTAGCTTTTAAGGGTGAGATTGACTTGGAGTGACTCGACTTCCCCCCTTGTTTTTTTACAAATTTGTCCATCTCTGCTTGTGGAGTTTGCGGATGTGGGCCCGAAACCGTAGCTGTTTGTTTCGGACCGATTTTCACCATATTAACTAAGAAGATATCGTAGCTGGAATAATTTTCTCTATTTAAGCTCGCCACTGTTGTAAGTATATTACATATTCGTCGGTGGTCTTGAAGTGCGTGTAGAAGAAGCGATTGGTATCGCTGCGGTAATCTTAGCTTGACACCGGAGAAGTTGAGCTGTCCCTTGATACCCCTCTGGCTCTGCAGAGGGGGTCAGGTCTAAGCGAGTTCCGGCAGGTACAGTCGGTACTGATCGACGGACCAGCACCTGAAAAAAAATTGGGTCGAGGGCCCTTTAATTGGAGGAAACCTGCTTTGCTTTTTTTTTTATTTTTTTAATTCAATTGGCGGACTTCAATGTCCAAGCGGAGGCTGGTGTAGCTGGAGTTATGAAAGGTGAGGATGGGGCTTGGGTGAGGTAAGGTGAGGTTGGGGGTTAGGCTGGTGCTGTGTATGTTGCAGCTGGAGTGTGCACAATCAGTTGCCTCCCTGAGGCTACTCACCGACCCCTAAAGACGTCCAGGCTGAGAGGAGACTAAACTGGCGGCCCCAGTCGTCTCAGTGGAGTTCCCAGATCCTCTGGGACGTGTTCTTATGCGGCTGAGGGCCGGAGGCGGGGACCAGGAAGTAGCCCTGCACTCTTCAGGTCTCCGGTCACTTGTCAGGCCCGCACCGTTCCGGGCCGCGTCTGCTGTACAAATCGAGGCCGCGGCTTCGGTCCCGCCAGCAGGCCGCAAAACCAGAAGTCGGCCGAGGCGGCTGAGACCAGCGTCAAAGTGATCAGCGAGGGGCGAGGAGGACCGTGACACCGATGGGGGCCCCGGGTTTGCAGTGGAAGAGGTCCGGATTACCCGGTATGAGGCAAACTGATCAGGAGCTCCCTGTGAGTGCGTCCGTCCGGTCTCGCTGCTTGCCACGCCCCCTACCCATGTGTATCTAATGCTGATATGTATCCATGCTCCTTACTCATTTTAATATTGTGTGATTGAACTTGGTAACTTGGTATGCTTGGCTGACTGTACTGTATGATCAGAAGTAGTAACTAGATGTTTAAGAATCAGATTCAGATAAGTTTTAGTAATGATACTTAGTTCAACAGATAGAGAGGTCCTATAGGGGAGGACCAAGTCAATGTGAGCTTGAAACTCTGAACAAATAAATACCAAGTCAGGCAGAGTAAAAAGTACATTTAGATTAAAAAGTTACTATTAAAATACAAACCACACAGCTCTTCAAGGTAGAGATTGAGAAGCTGCATAATATACCCTCCTGCTACTTTGCCTAAATGGTGAGCAAATAGAAATTTTTCTACCTAAAATGGCAGAAAACACACCATTTTGGAGATGGAAAGGACGGCTAGAGGGGAAATGGAGGAGGCCGTAGTTTTTTAATAATTTTTTTTTCCTTGGTGTTTTTTTTTTTCCATTTGCTAACGATTTAGTCAAAGTAGCTCAAAAGTAAATGTCTTTATAATACATGATTTTGTAAAGTAATGTAATGGGAACTTTTGGCGCATGCCCGTTTTGAGTAAAAATGTTAGCTTTTTAAGACTTTATGCTGTTTTCGTGTCTTTTCAAATAGTAGGTCGGGACCAGCGGGAGAGCAGATCTCCTGCATGACATATTTAATTTACACCTGCGGATATTATAGCTGACATCTATGCTAACTGGTGTAGATGTCAGTTTGTGGAGCACTGACAACCCAAGTTGCGCCATATTTATTCAGAGCTGTGGGCTTCTTGGAGTATGTTCACATTCAATTTTTTCTTTTCGTCAGAGGTATGCGTCGGGAGAAGTCTCTACGTATACTTCCAATGGAAGGCTGTATAGGCATAGAGTGGGATATATCACCTGAACTCCCCGGGCACAGCGTTACTTTAAGCACTAGGCTCGGAAAGCCCCTGACGTTAGCAATGCTCTGACTGGGGATTCTGCTCCTAGGGAAGCCCCTGACAACACTGTCCATAAATGGACACTGACGTTAGGAGCTTTAAGATGCCAAAATCCGAGGCCAGAGCACTGGCATTGCACTGGCTGGGGATTCCACTCCTGGAGGGAGCCCCTGACATCACTGTCCATATATGGATTCTGCTCCTGGAGGATCCCTTGATGTTACTGTCTGTACATAGACAGTGACATTAGAGCCTTTGTAATGTGAGAATTCCAAGTCGGAGCGTTGGCAGCGCTGTGACCGGGAATTACGCTTGTAGAGAAAGCCTCTCACTTTACTGTGCATATATGGCTTTAAATATCCATATTTGGCTTTAAACTCTGGAGTCCCCGGCCAGAGCATCGCAAGCACTCACTGGCCGGGAACTCCTGACTTGGGAAAGCCCTTGATGTCACTTTGACTATATGGACAGTTATGTTAGGAGTTTAAAAACCCAGGAATCCATGGCCAGAGTGTCCGCAATGCTCTGGTTAGTGATTACTCTCCTGGAAGGAGCCCCTGATGTCTGTCAATTGTTATGGTAGTAGTCGGATATGACCTTTAATAAATTTAAACCATTTTTTAAAGCTTTAACCCCTTCAAGGCACAGCCTCTTTTGGCCTTCAGGACACAGGCAATTTTTTCAAAACTGACATGTTTCACTTTATGTGGTAATAACTCTGGAATGCTTTTACCTATCCAAGCGATTCTGAGGTTGTTTTCTCGTGACACATTGTACTTTATGTTACTGGCAAAATTTGCTCAATACATTAAGTATTTAATTGTGAAAAACACCAAAATTTTGTGAAAAATTGCAAAAATTTGCTTTTTTCTAAATTTTTATGTATCACCTTGTAAGACAGATGGTAATACCACACAAAATTGTTGCTAATTAACATCACCCATATGTCTAATTTAGATTGGCCTCGTTTTTTGAACATCCTTTTATTTTTCTAGGACATCACAAGGCTTAGAACTTTAGCAGCAATTTCTCACATTTTTAAGAAAATTTCAAAAGGCTATTTTTACAGGGGCCAGTTCAGTTGTGAAGTGGATTTTAGGGCCTTATATATTAGAAACCCTCGATAAGTCACCCCATTTTAAAAACTTCACCCCTTAAAGTATTCAAAACAGCATTTAGATAGTTTCTTAACCCTTTAGATGTTTCACAGGAATTAAGGCAAAGTAGATGTGAAATGTTCAAATTTCTTTTTTGTTTTGCAGAAATTCATTTTTCATCTATTTTTTTTGTAACACAGAAAGTTTTACTAGAGAAACGCAACTCAATATCTATTGCCCAGATTCTACACTTTTTAGAAATACCCCACATGTGGCCCTGGTACACTTATTGACTGAAGCACCGGCCTCAGATACAACGGAGCACCTAGAGGATTTTGTGGCCTTCTTTTTATTAGAAAATATTTTAGGCTCCATGTCGGGTTTGAAAGGCTCTTGCGGCACCAAAACAGTGGAAATCCCCCAAAAGTGACACCATTTTGGAAACTATACCCCTTGAGGAAATTATTTAAGGGTATAGTGAGCATTTTGACCCTGCAGGTTTTTTGCAGAAATTATTGGAAATAGGCCGTGAAAATGAAAATCTACATTCTTTCAAAGAAAATGTAGGTTTAGCTAATTTTTTCTAATTTCCACAAGGACTAAAAGGAGAAAATGCACCACTACTTTTGTAAATCAATTTCTCCCGAGTAAAACAATACCCTGCATGTGGTCATAAACGGCTTTTTGGACACACGGCGGAGCTTAGAAGGGAAAGAGCGCCATTTGGCTTTTGGAGATCAAATTTAGCAGGAATGGTTTGCGGAGACCACGTCGCATTTGCAAAGCCCCTAAGGGACCAAAACAGTGAAAACACCAAAAAAGTGACTCCATTTAGGAAACTACACTCCTTGAAGAATCCATCTAGGGGTGTAGTGAGCATTTTGAACCCACATGGGTTTCATAGATTTTATTAGAATTGGGCAGTGAAGATAAAAAAAATCCTTTTTTTCCAATAAGACGTAGCTTTAGCTCAACATTTTTCATTTTCTCAACAAATAAAGGAATAAAAGAACCCCAACATTTGTAAAGCAACTTCTCTGGAGTACGGCAATACCTCATTTGTGGTCATAAACTGCTGTTTGGGCATACGGCAAGGATCATGACTTAAGGTATGTTTGATGCTTCCGCTATCTACGACCTTACACCCCAAACCCCAATAAGAGACCACACATGAATTTTGGTGTAAAGGCCACAGCAGCCATTTATTAAACACACCTTTTTTCTGAAAAAGAGCATAACCATAAACACATCATAACTCCATGATAACATCCTGCTCTATTTCCCAACTCCAGATAAAGGATCCTTGAAGGCACTTCAATCATTAAACTCCATTGTTTCCTTATTAGGTCTGGACCCCTTACCCTACAGCCGTTCTGCACCTGACCCGAGGGCACCAACCATGTCCAAGACCTCTCTCTCCCTTCCTGGGGACCCTGCCCATCAGGAATATATATGAGCTGGGTAACCACTCCCCAGCCCCTCCAATACTATCCCGGGTTAAACGCCCCGAGTTCTCTTGCAACAATCTCCATTGTTGCTTCTCCTTCTTACCATTACGTGCCTCCAAAGACCCCTCCTCCTACCGCCATCGCTACTGTGACAAAACAAAACCCCAACCGACAAATTCCGATAAACAGGAGAAAAATACTGGGAGGGCGGGCGGGACAAAACTTTCTCCTGTTGTCCAGCGGGAAAGAGGGCTGCCTCTTCCCCGCATGGACTTATATACTTTATTCTCCACCCACCACATATAGATACATTTTGCCCCCTGCCCCTTTCACATAACCCTCCAATCCCTATAAATATAGCCTAAAACATAATACCTAGAACATAATAGCCTAGAACTCCCAAACACCTAGTCATGCGCTTCCTTCATTACGGCTGCGCCTACATTACGCTGGGCTTACTTGACTTAAGGTATGTTTGATGCTTCCGCTATCTACGACCTTACACCCCAAACCCCAATAAGAGACCACACATGAATTTTGGTGTAAAGGCCACAGCAGCCATTTATTAAACACACCTTTTTTCTGAAAAAGAGCATAACCATAAACACATCATAACTCCATGATAACATCCTGCTCTATTTCCCAACTCCAGATAAAGGATCCTTGAAGGCACTTCAATCATTAAACTCCATCGTTTCCTTATTAGGTCTGGACCCCTTACCCTACAGCCGTTCTGCACCTGACCCGAGGGCACCAACCATGTCCAAGACCTCTCTCTCCCTTCCTGGGGACCCTGCCCATCAGGAATATATATGAGCTGGGTAACCACTCCCCAGCCCCTCCAATACTATCCCGGGTTAAACGCCCCGAGTTCTCTTGCAACAATCTCCATTGTTGCTTCTCCTTCTTACCATTACGTGCCTCCAAAGACCCCTCCTCCTACCGCCACGACAATCATGTGTGACCCCTTACACATGATTGTCCCTCCACAACTGCAGGGCTTTCTCCATGCCCTCCTTAATGTCCAGGGTCCACATATCCAGACCCACCTCGTTTAGATGAACACCATCCGCCCTGAGGAAACCTACCTCTCTACCCTCCAACTCCTTATGCCGCACCACAACACCGCCATTGCGTGACACAAACCTGCCAACTACCTTGTTGACTTTTGCTCGCGCTTTATTTAAGCTATGTACGGAACGTGCCTGCCGCCACACCTTGCGAGCCACAATATCTGACCAGACAATCACCACTCCTGGGAACGCCGACCACAACCGCAAAAGGTCAATCTTCACATCCCTCACTAAATCCCTGGACGACCGAATGCCCAAATCATTGCCGCCAAGGTGCACCACTAAGATATCCGGCGCCCTGTCCAAACCTGCATAAAATTGTACCTCTGGTAACAGCCTACACCACAGCATGCCCCGCAGGCCCAACCATCTGACCTGAACCTCTGCGTGATCCATGCCCAACTGTCGTCCGGCCGGACGAACATCTGCACGCACACCTCCCCAGTGCACGTAGGAGTGCCCCATGATCCAAATCAAGCAGGGACCTGCACCTAAAACAACACAAAACAACAACGTAACTACTCCATATCCACCTCCAGCACATCTTATCACCACCGCCTCAAAGCAAGTGAGGCCGCACATACAACCTATATCTGTCTGACTCCCACCTGCCGATCTTCTTAACCATCGCCGGGGATAAACCCCACCGAGCTGCTTCCGTAGCTGCGCCAATTCTAAAAGAATGAGAGCTAAAACCTGCTCCACCTCTGCCAGACAACAGGAGACATTTTTTGAACACCTGTGAAAACTGGAATTTTGACAGAGACAGCCCGTCTGCATGAACCAACAAGGATGCCGGGCCCTCAGGCCTCACTGCAACAAACTCCCGAAAACAGTGGACCGGGCACACCCGCGACCCAGGTAACTCATACAAGCGCACCACAAAACCTCTCCCTTCCTGATCTGTCTTAGATCTACGGAGCAAACAAGAAAGGCAGGAGCCATCCAAATCCACATCAGCGTACAATAAACCCCCTGCCACAATCTTACTGGCCGACACCAACTCCGATATCCGGAACGCCCCAAAGAACGCCAAAGAAAAGGCCAGTGTAAATAGCCGCACTTCAAATGCTGAAACACAAACCTCCCTCAACAAATCACAAATCGCTACCAACAGCTCAAATGACACCGGCTTCCTGCGGTCCCTAACTGCGGAACCCCTCCGGAAACCCTTCATTGCCTGCCGCACCAGAAAGGACTTAGTCACGTCCTCCTCACCTTTCTTCTTAAACCAAAAAGCCAAGGCCGACAAACTCCGAGCGACCGTTGCTGCAGACGACCCCTCACTGTACGCATTTCCTATAAAATACAGCAAACACGCCTGCCGATCTGCAATACCTGCCTGCGCATTTTCCAACAACGCCTCCCATACCTGCCATACCGCACTGTACCTCTGCCACGTTACCGCACTAACAGACCTTTCCACGAGCGACATCGCCATTGTCACACCACCTTCCACAGATGCTCTGGACACGGCAGGCCATGAGACTCCGCCCCCGGCGCCAGCAGACGAAACCTGTCCCACTGTTGACGAGAAAGGGAATCAGCCACAGAATTCAGCACCCCAGGAATATGCACTGCCACAAAATGCGCATTCAACATCAGACCTCTCAAAACTAAATGTCGCAATAGTCGCACGACTGGCGGAGAATTAGCTGTCTGCGCATTAACAGCCTGAACGACACCCAGATTGTCACATACGAAACGCACTCTCCGGTCCCGCAGACAATCCCCCCACAACTCCGCAGCCACCACAATCGGGAACAATTCCAGCAGAGCCAAGTTACGGACAAAACCACATTCATGCCATGCATCTGGCCAAACTCCTGCACACCACTGCCCCTGGAAATAAGCCCCAAATCCACAAGCACCTGATGCATCAGTATACAGCTCCAAGTCCACACTAGACACCGGCTGATACATGAGCACCGACCGCCCATTATAGGTCTGCAAAAACTCCCCCCACACCAACAAGTCAGCTTTCAACTCCGCCGACAACCTAATGAAATGATGGGGAGAATGAACCCCTGCGGTAGCACTCGCCAATCGCCTGCAAAACACCCGTCCCATGGGCATAATCCTACAAGCAAAATTCAAATGCCCCAACAAGGATTGCAAGTCCCGCAACTGGATCTTCTTCCTGCGCAGCGCACTCGCCACCAACCCTCTCATCTCCAGCAACTTATCATCAGGCAAGCGACACTCCATGTTATCTGAATCAATCATGATTCCCAAAAACTTAATGACCGTCGTGGGTCCCTCAGTTTTTTCAGGCGCCAGAGGTACCCCAAAATCCTTTGCCACTCGCTCCATAGTGTGTAGCAATCCTGCACACACATAGGTACCCGGCGGCCCGATAAACAGGAAATCATCCAGATAATGCAGGGCAGATTGCACCTGCGCCTCCCGACGGACCACCCACTCCAAAAACGTGCTAAACATCTCAAAATAAGCGCATGAAATGGAGCAGCCCATCGGGAGGCAACAATCTACAAAATATTCCTCCTGCCAATAACATCCCAGCAAACAAAAACTGTCCGGATGCACCGGCAATAAGCGAAACGCGGCCTCAATGTCAGTTTTCGCTAACAGAGAGCCCTTCCCGTATTTCCGAACCCAAACAACCGCCGCATCAAAGTTAGTGTAACTGACCGCGCACAAGGCCGGATCAATGCCGTCATTCACCGACTCGCCTTCCGGATAAGACAAGTGATGAATAAGGCGGAATTTATTCACCTCCTTTTTTGGAACCAAACCTAACGGGGAAACACGCAAATTCTGAACAGGCGGGCAGGAAAACGGACCCGCCATGCGGCCCAACGCCACCTCCTTCAGCAGCTTATCCGTAACCAGATCAGGCCGCGCCAAAGCAGACGACAAATTACGGACTACCCCATCACGTCCAACCGACGTACAAGGAATCCGAAAACCTTCTGAAAATCCTAACCATAACAACTCCGCCACTTTCCTATTTGGATAGCCCCCTAAAAACGGGAGCATCCTTTCCACCCTCACCGGCGTCGCCCCTCTTCTGCTCAGCATCTCCCTGCCTGCCCTTATGCTTCTTGAAGCATCTGGACAAACCATGGGCGCCTCCGCAACCGGAGCACTCGTGCTTATATCTACAGTCTGGGCCAAACTTGCAATGCCCCTCATTATACTGCCAGCAACACCCCTTTCCTGAGGAAGCTGACCGACCCGCTGCTGACCCCTGACCGCCGGCCGCATCCCGAAAGGGCTGCTGCCCCTGTTTTGGCGCAGACATCAAACGCATCCACAAACTGATATCTTTGTGGTCCCATCGCAATGACGGGCGCACCGACTTCCGCTGACGAAACTGTTCGTCATACCGCAACCAAGCGTTACCGCCGTATACACGATACGCCTCCCCTACCGAATCCATATAACAGAATAGCGCCGAACAGTTCTCCGGCGCCTTCTCACCCACCACACTAGCCAATATAGCGAAGGCCTGCAGCCAATTCGCAAAAGTCCGAGGAATCAAGCGATACCGCCGCCGCTCCTCCTCCTCCTTCTTACTTTCATCCGGTTTCCACCGGTCCAAATTAAACTTTTCTAACGGCAGCAAAGAAAAAATCTCAACATATTCATCTTTCCAGATCTTTTCCCTAATCTCCACCTTCAAATGTGCCCCCAGCGGGCCCTCAAAACACACATAAACCTCACCTTTAGCCGCGTCAGCCAAACGCACATCCTCCACCACTTTCTTAGCCGCACTCGCCGCCGCGTCAACCGCTTTTTCCACCGCCACTACGGCACCCACAACCAGCGCCACGTCACTAACACCCGCAATCCCTGCAGCAGCCGCACCAGAAATCGCCTCGTTAGCAACTGCACTCCCTGCCGCACTAGCAGACGCCTCACTAGCAGCGCCCCATACCCTCGCTGGCGACTGCTCTACGCCTGGCACAGTTCTCATAAAATACTCCTGCATCCCTCTAAACAACAATTGCATCTGTGACATTGACAACATCCCCCCCACATCCCCCCCACACATCCCCGGCACCACATCCGTGGTAAACTCGCCCGTACGTCCCTGAGGTGACCTCCCAGCGGACGCGTCCATCACTCCAGATAATCCAGGCGTCGGTCGTGACGATCCTAGGGAGTGGTACTCCTGCACCCCACGCTCCCCGTAACTCCGCGCACTTCTGGTCGGTGAAGCTCTAGGCCCAGCGGAACGCGGCCCGTCCACGGTCCTGCCACCCGCTGGTGGCGCGACATATTTGTCCACGATCCTGCCACCCGCTGGTGGCGCGACATATTCAGACTGACAGCCCTGCCGATCCAGTCCTTCTGCAGGGCTGTCAAAAATAAATCTTCTGCTCGTCACTTGTCTCGCAGACCGCTGCCCCCCCTTGTCCGGATGGGGCCCGGCGTCGCTCACCGAAGCTGCCCGGGTCCTTCCGGTCGCTGCCGCCGCCACACGCCTCCCTGCTCCAGCAGGAGGCGATCTCGCTCCCCATCTGGAGGCCGCCCGCCTCTTCCTCCGGATCGGGTCTGATGTCCGGACGTCCTTCTGAAGAGCTCCTCCGGCACCAGGAACATCGGCGCCGGAGAAAGCCGTCACTTCCGGTTCAGCGTGCACTTCCGGTTCAGCGTGTACTTCCGGTTCAGCGTGTACTTCCGGTTCAGCCTCCACTTCCGGTTCCGCCTCCACTTCCGGTCTTGTCGTTGCAGACAGGAGGGAGGAAGATGGCCGCCGCGGCCCCCCCCTCCTGTCACCTCCGGTCTTGCCCGCCTGATGGGATTCCTCCCAGACCTCCGCGGCCCGTCGCCAGGGTGCAGCTCCGGACCAGCAGGAGGAGGAGGGTCCCTGGAGGGGCTCCCTCGGCGCCGACCAGACCGAGGTGTTTCTGCTGATGAAGGCCTCTCCTGAGGCCTGGAACGCCTGCTGCTGCGTCCCTCACTCTCCTCTCCAGCCGCTGGAACCGGAGGAAGAGCCCCGGCAATCAGCGCATCCAGCCATCCCACGCCGTGCTGCATCGCTGCATCCCGGATCCTGGCCATCGTGGTCTCCATCGCCGCGTCCATCAGGTAAGTGAAAATATGATATATATATATATATTTTTTAAATGTAATAACAGGACAAAACTTTCTCCTGTTGTCCAGCGGGAAAGAGGGCTGCCTCTTCCCCGCATGGACTTATATACTTTATTCTCCACCCACCACATATAGATACATTTTGCCCCCTGCCCCTTTCACATAACCCTCCAATCCCTATAAATATAGCCTAAAACATAATACCTAGAACATAATAGCCTAGAACTCCCAAACACCTAGTCATGCGCTTCCTTCATTACGGCTGCGCCTACATTACGCTGGGCTTACTGAAGAGAAGGAGTGGCGTTTGGCTTTTGGAGCACAGATTTTGCTGGATTGGTTTCTTGACACCATGTCACTTTTGCAAAGCTCCTAAGGTACCAGTACAGTGGAAACTCCCCAAAAGTGACTCGATTCACGAAACTACACCCCTAGAGGTATTCATCTACGGGTGTAGTGAGCATTTTGACCCCACAGGTGTTTCTTAGATTTTATTAGAATTGGGCAGTGAAAATAAAAAAAATCCTTTTTCTTCAATAAGACGTAGTTTTAGCTGAAAATGTTTCATATTCTCAACAAATAAATTTAAAAAAGCACCCCAACACTTGTAAAGCAACTTCTCCTGTGTACGGCAATACCACATATGTGGTCATAAACTGCTGTTTAGGCACAGAGTAGGGCACAGAAGGGAAGGAGCGCCATTTGGCTTTTGCTGGATTGGTTTCTGGGCGCTATGTCGCATTTGCAAAGTCCCTGTGGGACCAAAACAGTGCATCCCCCCCCCAGAAGTGACCCCATTTTGGAAACTACACCCCTCAAGGTATTCACCTAAGGGTGTAGTGAGCATATTAACCCCACAGGTGATTGGCAGAAATTGGTGTGCACGTGATGTTGCAGAGTGAAAATGATTTTTCAATAGATATGCCAATATGTGGCGCCCAGCTTGTGCCACTAGAGACACACACCCCAAAAATTGTTAAAAGGGTTCTCCCGGGTATGGCGATGCCATATATGTGGAAGTAAACTGCTGTTTGGGCACACTGTAGGGTTCAGAAGGGAGGTAGAGCCATTTGGCTTTTGGAGCGTTGATATTGCTTGTAGTAGTTTTGTTTGGAGTCTTACTGGTGTTTCCGTTTATAATGTGGGGGCACATGTAAGGCGGGCGGAGTATATAAGGGGCATAGTCAGGTGGTATAGTGGGGTAAAAAAAAACAATAAAATAATCCATAGATGTGTGTTACGCTGTGACACAATCCTTTCTGCACAGGCCGGTGTCGCACTGATATATGGCATCCTTTATTATCCCCGTTTTGATCCACACTCCGCGCCTTTGAAGTTTGGGGAATTTTGCTGGGAAAGTGTTGTCCTGGTAAAATACGAGCGCCCTCACTTCCAGCAGATATGTTTGGGCCCTCCCCTTCCTGGATCCCTAATTTTAGGGGCCTTGATCATTCGCCACTTGAAACTGAAGAAATGTTCCCCTCGGGCCGGCACAACTGCATATTTTTATTTCCTGGCTTATTGGTGCCTTGACTAATTTTATTTTTTCATAGACGTAGCGGTATGAGGGCTGTTTTTTTTGTGTGACGAGCTGTAGTTTTTATTGGTACCATTTTGGGGTACATGCGACTTTTTGATCACTTGTTATCCTTTTTTTTGGGAGGCAAAGTGACCAAAAAACAGCAACTCTGGCATATTTTTTTAGTTCTTTTTATACAGCGTTCACCATGCGTTATAAATTACATGTTAGCTTTATTCTGCGGGTCAGTCCGATTCCGGTGATACCTAATTTATAGCACTTTTTATGTTTTACAACTTTTTGCACAATAAAATAACTTTTGTAAATAGAATGGATTTTTTCTGTCGCCAAGTTGTGAGAGCCATAACGGTTTTAAATTTTTCATCGACGGAGCTGTATGAGAGCTTGTTTTTAGCGAGGCGAGTTATAGTTTTTATAGGTACCATTTTTAGGTACATGCGACTTTTTGATCACTTTGTATTTCAATTTTTGGAAGACAAAGTGACCAAAAAATAGCAATTATGTCAGTATTTTTTAGTTATTTTTTTTACGGCGTTCACTGTGCGGAATAAATAACATAATATTTTTATAGTTCAGGTCGTTACGGTCGCAGCGATACCAAATATGTATGGCTTTATTATTTTTTTCAATAATAAATGACTTGATAAGGGAAAAAGGACGATTGTGTTTTGTGTTATTATTTGAAACTTTTATTGTATTTTTTACAACTTTTATTTTTACTTTTTTTACACTTATTTTTTACACTTTTCTTTAGTCCCACTAGGGGACTTGAAGGTCCAACTGTTTGTTTGATGTTCTAATACATTGCACTACCTATGTAGTGCAATGTAATAGAACTGTCAGTTGTTCACTGACAGCAAGCCAATCAGGCTCCGCCTCTGGGCGGGGCCTAATCAGCTTACGTAATGGCAGACAGGAGTCCATTGTTAGGGCTCCTGTTGCCATGGTAGCAGTCGCCAGCCTTGCCATCGCGTGGCAAGGCTGCCGATTTGCTACAAACCTCTAGGATGCAGCGATCACAATGGATCGCTGCATCGAATGGGTTAATGCAAGGAATCGGAGCTAGCTCCGGTTCCTGGCGATAGATCGGGGTGTCCGCTGTAACATACAGCGGACACCCACTGCTGATGACGCCGGCTCAGCTTCTGAGCCGGAAGCTGAGCCGGCGCCATCTTGCCTATGGTACCGGAAGCCTCCTGGGCCCCGCCGACGACGGGGCATAGGAGGATTCCATTGCTGGCGGACCGGGAGGTAAGCATTAGCCCTCCGATCGCCTTTGCAGCCACCGGCAACCCAGCAATCACGTTGCTGGGGTGCCGATGGCTATAAACTCCTTATATGCTGCGATCTCTATTGAACGCAGCATGTGAGGGGTTAATCGGTCGGATCGGAGGCTAGCTCCGGTCCTGGCCGATACCTCAGGGTGCCAGCTGTAACATACAGCTGTCACCCGGCGGTGATGTCGCTGGCTCAGCTCCTGAGCCAGCTTCATCTCCATGACGTACAGTAACGTGGAGATGCGGGAATAGGCCATCTCCCATGACGTAACTGTACGTGAAATTGCGGCAAGGGGTTAAGAACAAGGTTTGACAATGATAAGTTCTACCCATGTGTATCTAATGCTGATATGTATCCATGCTCCTTACTCATTTTAATATTGTGTGATTGAACTTGGTAACTTGGTATGCTTGGCTGACTGTACTGTATGATCAGAAGTAGTAACTAGATGTTTAAGAATCAGATTCAGATAAGTTTTAGTAATGATACTTAGTTCAACAGATAGAGAGGTCCTATAGTGGAGGACCAAGTCAATGTGAGCTCGAAATTTTGAACCAAAAAAAACCAGAGTAAAAAGTAAATTTAGATTAAAAACTTACTATTAAAATACAAACCAGACAGCTCTCCAAGGTAGAGTTTGAGAAGCTGCATACTATATTCTAATGCTACTTTGCCTAAATGGTAAGCAAATCGATTTATTTTTTTCTACCTAAAATGGCAGAAAACACACCATTTTGGAGATGGAAAGGATGGCTAGAGGGGAAATGGAGGAGGCCGTAGTTTTTTAATTGCTTTTTTTTCCTGGGTGTTTTTTTATACCATTTGCTAACAATTTAGGCAAAGTAGCTCAAAAGTAAACATTTTTAAAATCCGTAATTTTGTGAAGTATTGTAATTGGAAATTTTCACGCACGCCTGTTTTGAGTAACATTGTTAGCTTTTTGAGACTTTATTCTGTTTTCGCATCTTTTAAATAGTAAGTTGGTACCAGCGGGAGAGGGGACCTCCTGCATGACAGATTTACTATAATTTACACCAGCAGATATTATAGCTGAAATCTATGCTAGCTGGCGTAGGTATCTGTTTGTGGAGCACTGAACACCCAGGGTGTGCCAAATTTGTTCAGAGCTGTGGGCTTCTTAGAGTATGTTTACATTAAGTTTTTTCTTTTCGTCTGAGGTATACGTCGGGAGAAGACTGTACGTATACCTCCAACGGAAGGCCTCAACGTATCCCATTGTATACGCATACAGTGGGACATGTCACCTGAATTTCTCGGGCACAGAGCTACTTTAAGCACTAGGCTCAGGAAAGCCCCTGACGTTACTGTCCATATATGGACAGTGATGTTAGGGGCTTAAAAAAAAATCAAGAATCCACACCTAGAGCGTTAGCATTGCTCTGGCCTGGGATTCGGCCCCTGGAGGAGCCCCTGACGTTACTGTCCATATATGGACAGTGACTACAGGGGTTTTAAGATGCCGGAATCCTAGGCTAGAACATCGGCAAGACTCTGGACAAGGTTTCTGCTCCTGGAGGAAGCCCCTAACGTCACTTTGTATATATGGACAGTGACGTCAGAGGATTTGAGATGCTGGAAACCCTAGCCAGAGCATCGACAATGCTGTGGCAGGGAAAACCGGTTCTTGAGGGAGCCTGTGATGTCACTTTCCATATATGGACAGTGATGTCAGGGGCTTTCAACTATGGAGTCCCCAGCCAGAGTATCGAAAGCCCTCTGGCTGGGGGCCCCTGTCTTGGGAAGGCCCTTGACATCACTGTCCATATATGAATAGTTATGTTAGGAGCTTAAAAACTCAGAATCCACAGGCAGAACGTTGGCAACGCTCTGGCTGGGAATTCCGTTCCGTGAGGAGACCCTGACAACACTATCCATAAATGGACTGTGAGTTCAGGAGCTTTAAGATGCCGAAATCCTAGACCAGAACCTCGGCATTGCTCTAGCTGGGCATTCCGCTCCTGGAGGGAGATTCTGATGCCAGGGTCAAAATATGGACAGTGACGTTAGAGGCTTTGAGATGTTGGAATCCCTGACCAGAGCATTGGCAATGCTCTGGCCAGGGATTCTGCTCCTGGAGGAAACCTTGACGTTACATAGATAGTAATATTAAGGGCTTTGTAATGCGAGAATTGCAGGCCAGAGCATTGCCAATGCTCTGTCCAGTGATTCCGCTCCTGGAAGGAGCCCTTGACGTCAATGTCCAGATATGGACAGTGATGTTAGGGGCTTTGAGATGCCGGAATCGCCGGCCAAAGCGTCGGCAACGCTCTAGCCGGGGATTCTGCTTCTGTAGGATCCCCTGACTTTACTGTCCATGTTTCGACAGTGACGTGAGGGGCTTTCCAATGCAAGTGTCCCAGACCAGACCATTGGCAAAGCTGTGGCTGGGGACTTGACTTCTAGAGGGAACCCCTGACGTCATTGTCCATAAAAAGGCGGTAACGTCAGGGGCCACACTAGTACTGGAATCCCCGGCCAGAGTGCTACTGATGCTCTAGGCCGGGGTCCGAATAGTTCAAAGCTTATTTCAGTAGGCTTCGGTTTAATATTGGCGTATAAAAATGCCAGTCTTTTTTAATTCCACCCATTGGTTATATGCAACAACAGGAGGTGAGGTCCTCTTGCTCGACAGATTTACTATAAGTTACATCAGGCATTGGCGGAGATTATAGCGGAAATCCATGGCAGATTGTTTCTGGCGTTGATTTCAGTTTCTGGAGCCTTGACAGCCAAAGTTGTGTCAAATTTATTAAGAGCCATGCTGATATATAATCATGCTTCTTACGTATGTTTTAATATTGTGTGATTGAACATGATGTTCTAGACTAGATAAAATTTACTATTAAAAAAGAAAAAACATACAGCTCCCTACCAAGTTAGAGTTTGAGAAGATGCATACTATACTCTCCTGCTACTTTGCCTAAATGGTAAGCAAATTGATTATTTTCTTTTTCTACCTAAAATGGCAGAAAACACACCTATATTGGAGATGGAAAGGACGGCTAGAGGAGAAATGGAGGAGGCCGGTGTTTTTAAATTGCATTTTTTTTCCTAGGTGTTTTTTATTCTATTTTCTGACAATTTTGGCAAAGTAACTCAAAAGTAGATGTGTTTATAATACTTGATTTTGTAAAGCAATGTAATGGGTCAAAATAAAGACATTGAGGGGGACTTATTAAATATCTTGCGGTAGTTATCTGACAGAAGAAAAGTTGCACATTTTGTTGCACGCCTGTTTTTAAAAAAAATTATGTTTTTTTGGAAAATTATGCTGCTTTCGCCTCTTTCCAAACAGGAAGTGGGTCCCAGCGGTAGGGGGTTCTGCTGCACGACAGATTCAATATAAACACAACAGAAATTAGTGTAAATCATAGCGGAAATCTATGCAAGCTTGTATCTGGCATAGCTTTGAGTTTGTGGAGCCCTGACAGCCCATGTTGCGGCAGATTTATTAAGAGCCGTCCGCTTCTTAGTAAATTTATGGCAACTTACTTCTGAAGGTTTCTGTTTAAAACCGGTATATGAAATGCCAGTCCTAATAAATTCCCCCATTGCATTCATGTAACCAGCTTTTGGACTTAAAAGTCAATTATCACAACAAGTGACATTGTTAGTTGTTAAGGTAGGGTAAATGAATTAAGGTAGTCGGATATGAGCTTTAATGAATTGAAAGTATTTTTTTTTTTAAGCTCTTTAGAGCAAGGTTTGACAATAAAAAGTTCTTCCCATGTGTATGTAATGCTGATATGCATCCATGCTCCTTACTTATTTTAATATTGTGTGATTGAATTTGATATGCTTGCCTGACAGTACTGTATGATCAGAAGTAATGGCTAGATGTTTAAGAATCAGATTCAGATAAGTTTTAGTAATGATACTTAGTTCAACAGATAGAGAGGTCCTATAGGGGAGGACCAAGTCAATGTGAGCTTGAAACTCTGAACAAATAAATACCAAGTCAGGCAGAGTAAAAAGTAAATTTAGATTAAAAAGTTACTATTAAAATACAAACCACACAGCTCTTCAATGTAGAGTTTGAGAAGCTGCATAATATACCCTCCTGCTACTTTGCCTAAATGGTGAGCAAATATAATTTTTTCTACCTAAAATGGCAGAAAACACACCATTTTGGAAATGGAAAGGACGGCTAGAGGGGAAATGGAGGAGGCCGTAGTTTTTTAATTATTTTTTTTTCCTTGGTGTTTTTTTTTTCCATTTGCTAACGATTTAGTCAAAGTAGCTCAAAAGTAAATGTCTATAATGCATGATATTGTAAAGTAATGTAATGGGAAATTTTGGCGCATGCCCATTTTGATTAAAAATGTTAGGTTTTTGAGACTTTATGCTGTTTTCGCGTCTTTTCAAATAGTAAGTCGGAACCAGCGGGAGAGCAGATCTCCTGCATGACATATTTAATTTACGCCTGCGGATATTATAGCTGACATCTATGCTAACTGGTGTAGATGTCAGTTTGTGGAGCACTGACAACCCAAGTTGCGCCATATTTATTCAGAGCTGTGGGCTTCTTGGAGTATGTTCACATTCAATTTTTTCTTTTCGTCAGAGGTATGCGTCGAGAGAAGTCTCTACATGTACCTCCAACGGAAGGCTGTATAGGCATAGAGTGGGTTATATCACCTGAACTCCCCGGGCACAGCGTTACTTTAAGCACTTGGCTCAGAAAGCCCCTGACGTTAGCAACGCTCTGACTGGGGATTCTGCTCCTAGGGAAGCCCCTGACAACACTGTCCATAAATGGACACTGACGTTAGGAGCTTTAAGATGCCAAAATCCTAGGCCAGAACACTGGCATTGCACTGGCTGGGGATTCTACTCCTGGAGGGAGCCCCTGACGTCACTGTCCATATATAGATTTTGCTCCTGGAGGATCCCTTGATGTTACTGTCTGTACATAGACAGTGACATTAGGGGCTTTGTAATGTGAGGATTCCAAGTCGGGGCGTTGGCAGCGCTGTGGCCGGCAATTACGCTTGTAGAGAAAGCCTCTCACTTTACTGTGCATATATGGCTTTAAATATCCATATTTGGCTTTAAACTCTGGAGTCCCAGGCCAGAGCATCGCAAGCACTCACTGGCCGGGAACTCCTGACTTGGGAAAGCCCTTGATGTAACTTTCACTATATGGACAGTGATGTTAGGAGTTTAAAAACCCAGGAATCCATGGCCAGAGCGTCGGCAATGCTCTGGTTAGTGATTACTCTCCTGGAAGGAGCCCCTGATGTCTGTCAATTGTTATGGTAGTAGTCGGATATGATCTTTAATAAATTGAAACCATTTTTTTAAGCTTTAAGAACAAGGTTTGACAATGATAAGTTCTACCCATGTGTATCTAATGCTGATATGTATCCATGCTCCTTACTCATTTTAATATTGTGTGATTGAACTTGGTAACTTGGTATGCTTGACTGACTGTACTGTATGATCAGAAGTAGTAACTAGATGTTTAAGAATCAGATTCAGATAAGTTTTAGTAATGATACTTAGTTCAACAGATAGAGAGGTCCTATAGTGGAGGACCAAGTCAATGTGAGCTCGAAATTTTGAACGAAAAAATAACAGAGTAAAAAGTAAATTTAGATTAAAAACTTACTATTAAAATACAAACCAGACAGCTCTCCAAGGTAGAGTTTGAGAAGCTGCATACTGTATTCTAATGCTACTTTGCCTAAATGGTAAGCAAATAGATTTTTTTGTTCTACCTAAAATGGCAGAAAGAACACCATTTTGGAGATGGAAAGGATGGCTAGAGGGGAAATGGAGGAGGCCATAGTTTTTTAATAGCTTTTTTTCCTGGGTGTTTTTTTATTCCATTTGCTAACAATTTAGGCAAAGTAGCTCAAAAGTAAACATTTTTAAAATCCGTAATTTTGTGAAGTATTGTAATTGGAAATTTTCACGCACGCCTGTTTTGAGTAACAATGTTAGCTTTTTGAGACTTTATGCTGTTTTCGCATCTTTTAAATAGTAAGTTGGTACCAGCGGGAGAGGGGACCTCCTGCATGACAGATTTAATATGATTTACACCAGCGGATATTATAGCTGAAATCTATGCTAGCTGGCATAGGTATCTGTTTGTGGAGCTCTGAACACCCAAGGTGCAGCAAATTTGTTCAGAGCTGTGGGCTTCTTAGAGTATGTTCACATAAATTTTTTTCTTTTCGACTGAGGTATACGTCGGGAGAAGACTGTACGTATACCTCCAACGGAAGGCCTCGACGTATCCCATTGTATACGCATACAGTGGGATATGTCACCTGAATTTCTCGGGCACAGAGATACTTTAAGCACTAAGCTCGGGAAAGCCCCTGACGTTACTGTCCATATATGGACAGTGATGTTAGGGGCTTAAAACAAATCAAGAATCCACACCCAGAGCGTTAGCATTGCTCTGGCCTGGGATTCGGCCCCTGGAGGAGCCCCTGACGTTACTGTCCATAAATGGACAGTGACTACAGGGGTTTTAAGATGCCGTAATCCTAGGCTAGAACATCGGCAACACTCTGGACAAGGTTTCTGCTCCTGGAGGAAGCCCCTAACGTCACTGTGTATATATGGACAGTGACGTCAGAGGATTTGAGATGCTGGAATCCCTAGCCAGAGCATCGAAAATGCTGTGGCAGGGACAACTGGTTCTTGAGGGAGCCTGTGATGTCACTTTCCATATATGGACAGTGATGTCAGGGGCTTTCAACTATGGAGTCCCCAGCCAGAGCATCGAAAGCCCTCTGGCTGGGGGCCCCTGTCTTGGGAAGGCCCTTGACATCACTGTCCATATATGAACAGTGATGTTAGGAGCTTAAAAACTCAGAATCCACAGGCAGAACGTTGGCAACGCTCTGGCTGGGAATTCCGCTCCTTGAGGAGACCCTGACAACACTATCCATAAATGGACTGTGAGTTCAGGAGCTTTAAGATGCCGAAATCCTAGGCCAGAACCTCGGCATTGCTCTAGCTTGGGATTCCGCTCCTGGAGGGAGATTCTGATGGCAGGGTCAAAATATGGACAGTGACGTTAGAGGCTTTGAGATGTTGGAATCCCCGACCAGAGCATTGGCAATGCTCTGGCCAGGGATTCTGCTCCTGGAGGAAACCTTGACGTTACATAGATAGTAATATTAAGGGCTTTGTAATGCGAGAATTTCAGGCCAGAGCATTGCCAATGCTCTGGCCAGTGATTCCGCTCCTGGAAGGTGCCCTTGACGTCAATGTCCAGATATGGACAGTGATGTTAGGGGCTTTGAGATGCCGGAATCGCCGGCCAAAGCGTCGGCAACGCTCTAGCCGGGGATTCTGCTTCTGTAGGATCCCCTGATTTTACTGTCCATGTATCGACATTGACGTGAGGGGCTTTCTAATGCAAGTGTCTCAGACCAGACCATTGGCAAAGCTGTGGCTGGGGACTCGACTTCTAGAGGGAACCCCTGACGTCATTGTGCATAAAAAGGCGGTAAGATCAGAGGCCCCACTGGTACTGGAATCCCCGGCCAGAGTGCTACCGATGCTCTAGGCCGGGGTCCGAATAGTTCAAAGCTTATTTCAGTAGGCTTCGGTTTAAAATTGGCGTATAAAAATGCCAGTCTTTTTTAATTCCACCCATTGGTTATATGCAACAACGGGAGGTGAGGTCCTCTTGCTCGACAGATTTACTATAAGTTACATCAGGCATTGGTGTAAATTACAGCGGAAATCCATGGCAGATTGTTTCTGGCGTCGATTTCAGTTTGTGGAGCCTTGACAGCCAAAGTTGTATCAAATTTATTAAGAGCCACGTCCAGTGTCTTCTGCTTCATCGCATACTGCCCGCCACGTCTGGCGCCACCTGCCGCACCAGCCCCCATCTGTGCTGTAGCCACAGCCACCGTCTGGACTATTTCAGGTACCTAAGCATTACTGTCTGCCATTGACTTTCGCATAGACTGTGACCTTGTCAGCTGCCTCCCCGCTACGGCGGAGCGACCTGGTGGGTCCACATACCCTGTGTTCGTGAAAGTACGCTCAGGCCATGGAACCCGCTGGCCTGCCTAAGACCGCAATCCAGAAGATACAGACAGAGATGCATGACCTACGCACACGTCAGGATCAACTCCTTGAGGCGGTGAATTCTATCCTTGTCCGCCTGGATCGACTCGCTGTTCCACCTCCGGTTCTTCCTCCTGAAGCTGTTGCTGTGCCACTGCCTATTGCTCCTCCTGTTTGTCCCGGATCCACAGTTCCTCTGCCTCTTCCTCCTCGCTACGACAGCGACCCCAGAGCATGTAGAGGATTTCTCAAACAATGCACGGTGCATTTTAGGCTACGGCCTCATCTCTTCCCCTCCGAGGAGGGCAAAATGGCGTTTATTATCTCCCTCCTCACTGGCAAGGCCCTCGCGTGGGCGAACCCAATTTTGGAGCAACAACGACCTGTATCCGCGGACCTAGCCTTGTTCCTGTAGTCGTTTCGTGCCGTGTTCGAGGAGCCGGGTCGAACATCCTCTGCCGCAGCCACTCTGTTGACCCTCAAGCAAGAAGGCTCCACTGTAGGGGAGTATGCTATCTCCTTCCGTACCCTAGCAGCCGAGCTGGCATGGAACAATGAGGCACTGGTGACGACCTTCTGGCAGGGACTGTCCTCTCACATCAAGGACGAACTGGCAACCTGCGACCTTCCTTCTACCTTGGATGCCCCCATCCTGTTAGCCTCTTCCAGATTATCGATTCCTGTGGCCATCGTCACCGGAGAGACATCACATCCTTCCTCCGCCTATCTTGACTCTGGAGCGGCTGCTAATTTCATCCAGCAGGATCTAGTGGATCGTTTTAGTCTACCCACAGTCCGTCTGGAGAGACCCCTGGCTGTTGCCTCCGTGAATGGTCTACCATTGCCTGATCCGATCATGCTCATCACAGAGCCGTTGACACTACGGGTCGGAGCTCTTCACTCAGAACAGATCACCTTCCTGGTACTACCCAAGGCTATCAATCCTATCCTGCTGGGTCTGCCATGGCTCCGTCTACACGCCCCGACACTTGACTGGAGTTCTGGAGAGGTTCTTCAATGGGGTTCCAGATGCCATAGCCATTGCCTGTCACAAGTCCGTCCTGTAATGCCCCTCTACCTCAGTCACTTTCTGGTCTACCATCTCAGTATGCCAGTTTTGCGGATGTCTTTTGCAAACTAGAGGCTGAGACGTTGCCTCCACATCGGAATTATGACTGTCCCATTGAATTGGTTCCCTATGTTCTCTTCCCCGTGGACGAGTATATCCTCTCTCCTTGCCAGAGACTTTATCGATGTCAGCCTATATCAAGGAGAACTTGGAGAGGGGTTTTATTAGAAAATCTTCCTCCCCGGCCGGGGCTGGCTTCTTCTTCGTTAAAAAGAGAGAAGGATCTCTTCGACCCTGCATTGTCTACCGTGGTCTCAATCAGATCACGGTCATGAACAAATATCCGTTGCCACTTATTTCCGAGCTCTTCGATCGCATACGAGGAGCCAAATTTTTTTCTAACCTAGATCTGCGGGGGGCTTATAATCTAATCCGGATTCGCCGGGGTGACGAATGGAAGACGGCATTTAACACCCGCGATGGGCACTACGAATACCTAGTGATGCCCTTCGGACTGTGTAACGCTCCCGCAGTATTTCAGGAGTTCGTTAATGATATCTTCCGAGATCTCCTCTATATGTGTGTTGTAGTTTATCTCGATGATATTTTAATTTTCTCCCCAGATCTGATGACCCATCGGAGGCATGTTCGTCAAGTTCTTTTGCGACTAAGAGAGAATCGCTTGTATGCCAAGTTGGAAAAGTGCACCTTTGAAAAGAGGTCTTTGCCCTTCCTGGGCTACGTCATCTCGGATCAAGGTCTTAAGATGGAGGAAAACGAAAGAATAGAGGATCCAGCGCAGTTAGTTAAAATAGAACATTGTTCCAATTTTATTTGGAGTATTTAAAACAAGATTAGTCCCGAGTGTAATACTTAGAGATAGATAGAAGGTGCCTACGCGTTTCAGACGCACACCGCGTCCTTCCTCATGGCTTTTTGTTAAATGACAGACTATCAGGGGGAGGTTTATATCCGGTTACCTACAGGTGGTAATTAAACCTAGTAGCTGCAACTAGTTCAGCAGGGTAATGCTATTGGTTGAGCAAAGCGATGCTATCCAGCATATTGGTTTTTGAACACAAGAGGGCGCACAACTAGCTTGAGCAATTTATGAATGGAAGCTATCTATCGTAATGGAGCTGTCCAGCAAAATGGTGCTGAACTGAAACGCCGGTAAAGTGTTAATTTGTTATTCTATAGTAGTTGTCATGTTTATCATATCATGGACACTGAACATGTCCAAAAATGATAGAAATACAAAATGTTCTAGTTGTAGTTTAATTAAATAATATTTCATTTGTAAGGCTGACGGATATAAACCTCTTTAATGTTCACATCGAGAAATTCAAAATATGTATAATAGGCTAAAAAATACAATATTTCAAACAATTTAAAATGAGTTCTGAACTGAGAAGATTACTATAATTAGGTGTTTGGGGCAGACATGAATATTATTTTCTTACGCATAAATGTTATAACAGGTGGAAATAATGTACATCGTACAGAATAGTATGACCCGACAAATGCATAAACCAAACAGATATCTCTATAGTAATAGTATTACTTTATTAGCCAAACTTTTAATATTTTCTAGTTTGCTATTAATTATTCTGTAATATTTTTGTTCATTATTTTTGTTCCTTACTCATAATTAGGAAATGATGCACATTGTATAGAACAATATGCCCCGACGAGCACAAATAATCATTTAGATGGCATTGTGGTTGTGATATTACTTTACTAGCCAATGTTTTAGCATTCCTAAATTTGTGTTGCTGATTCTGTATTATTTTTATCCATTAGAAGTGGAACATAAGTTATTTTCTAAGGTTAAGTCCATCGGGGACTCTCGTTTTTAGAGTGAATATCCAGTAGGCTTCTCGTGATAAGATTTTGTGTTTTATGTTCCCCCCTCTAATTGGTGATTTTACTTTTTCTATGGCATAACATTGAAGGCTTGTAGTGGATCTATTATGTTGGGTTATAAAATGTCTTACAACATTGGAAATATTTGCAATGTTTGTATTTTTAATATAACCCAGATGTTCCAATATTCTCACTTTAAATTTACGGCTGGTACATCCTATGTACATGAGATTGCATGTGTTGCACTCTATAATGTAAATTAGTGCTTCACTATTACAATTGATGTGATTTTGGATTGTGAAATTCTTTACATTATCTGAGTCTCTGAAAGTTTTTTTAGGTTTAGCATATGAGCAAACTTTGCAAGGATGTGAGCCGCATCTAAAAAAAACCCCGCATAATGAAGCCAAGTGGGCTTTAAAGTATTTAGCGGAAGAACAGAGGAAGAGAGAGCATCACCTAAAGAGGGAGCTTTTCTGGGTACTACTTGACAGCCGTCCTTCAGAATATCTGACAAGATGTCGTCATCCATAAGTATGGCTAAGTTTCTTTGAACGATTTTCTTAATGGCATTGAACTGAGTACTGTACTGTAACACCAGAGTGGGTATATTTCGGATTACATTTTTGTTACATTTTGGTTCAAGGAGTAGATTTCTAGGTTTATGCTTTACAATGGAGGATGCTCTTTTTAAGGTCCATTCTGGGTACCCTCTCTTTCGTAGTCTCTTTTCTATTTGATGTTGTTCCACTTGGTAATTGCTATCATCACTACAATTTATTTTCGCCCGGTACATCTCGCCCACAGGGATTGATGATATGGTCTGTTTGGGATGACTGCTTGTTGCATGCAGGATGGTGTTTCCTGAGATGGGTTTGCGATAGGTTTTAGTGTTAATTATTTCTCCTGATTGGCCTGTGAGTTCTAGATCTAAGAACTGAATAGTGTTTTTTTGGACCAAATGAGTAAATTTTAAGTTAAATTGGTTGTCATTCAGATAGTATATAAAGTTAGGGATGTCTGATATATTACCCTCCCATATAAATAGCAGGTCATCAATTTATCTTGAATACCAATTGATGGATCTGCCAAAGGGATTAGCACTAGAAAAGATGAACAATTCCTCCCACCAGGCCATCACAAGATTTGCCAGGGAGGGGGAGAACTTAGCTCCCATTGATACTCCAGTCAGTTGTAAGTAAAATGTATTATCAAATTTAAAGAAATTGTGTGTCATAAGAAACGTGAGTACCTCAAGTATGAAAGATTGTAATTCATAGCTATAGGCACTGTGTCTGAGTAGATGATGTTCTAGTGCCCTCTGAGCTATATGGTGAGGGATACTGGTATAAAGAGAGGTCACGTCACAACTCAACCATGCAAATTCATCTTTCCACTTTTTATATACAAATGAGCATAAAACATCTCTTGTATCATGTAAATGACCCGGGGTTTTTACTGCTAGAGGTTGTAGCAGGGAATCTAACCATTCCGAAAGTTTTTCTGTCATTGAACCTATCCCTGACACTATGGGACACATGGGAGGAGGAACTATACCTTTATGTGTTTTGGGTAATGCGTGCATGATTGGGATAGTAGGGCATTGTACAGTAATATATTCTGATTGTTTTTTTGTCAGTACACCACTATTTAGCCCATCACTTATAAGTTTGTCAAGTTTCTTTTGAAACATGGTGGTTAGATTACATGTTAATTTTTTGTATGTGTCTGTGTCTTCCAACAACTTTAAAATTTGACTTTTATACATTTCCCTGTCTAGTACGGTAATGCTACCCCCCTTATCCGACATTTTAATCACAATATCGTTGTTATTTTTCAATGATTGTTTTGCCCTACTAAGAGCTTTAGAGATGTTATAGTCCCTTTTGCAGTGCTTGGACTTCTCGGATAGTTGTTGTAAATCTTTCTCTATTGCCCATTGGAACCTATCCATGAAGTCGGTCCTAGATACCAAAGGGTAGAAACTCGGATTTTTTGTGACAAAGTCCGTTGAGAGACTGATGTTCCGTACAGGAGGTTGGGGGTCCAAACTTTCTAGACATTGGATAGTCCTGTGTTCTTCAAATGACAGTGATCTATGATCATGGGAATTGATATTCTGCTCTTGTTGATTAATTTCTTCATTATCCGTTATTACTGATAGTGGGTTATAGAAATGCCTTTTAACTGTAAGGTTTCTGACAAACCGGTTGATATCCAAAAGCGTGTTAAAGGTATCAAACGTACGATTGGGGGCAAAATTAAGGCCCAAAGAAAGGACTTTGACTTGGTCTGGAGTTAACTCAGTTGAAGAGAGGTTAATCACACTTATGCTGGATAAGGGTTCTTGCGATTCCGTAGGCGGCGGTTTTGTTCCTGATCCTGTAAAGGCAGGGGGTAGGGAGACGGACAAGTGAGCCCTAATCTACCCGCCACTCTGTCCCTGCCTACTTGCAACGACCCGCCCTAGGTGACGGGGTACAACTGGGCGGCGGTCCCTGCGCTCAGTAAGTGCACGACAAACACGACAAACATACAAAGGAACACAAGCAAGGAAAAGGGGAAGTTGCCCACGGCAACATCGTGAGCAACCAGAGTGGTGAACGAGCCGAGTCAAGCCAGGAGTGTGCGAGGTACAAAACGAAAAGCAGAAGAGTAGTCGGTAAGCCAGGGTCTGTATGGATCAGGATCAAAAATAGCAGGAGCTGTAGCTGGGCCAGGAAACCACAAGGAAAGAATCACAAGCACCGAGGGACAGGAAGTGCAGGCTTAAATAGACCGAGGGCGGGAGCTAGCTGAGTCTGGCCAGGTTACGATAGGCTCTCCCACTCCTAAGCCTGCCAGCCTGAATGGTGGAAGCAGGAGTCAGTCTCAGGGATGTATTCTCAGGTGCTGACTGATTAGTTCTGGGAGTTAACCCCGAAGCTGTGCCTGGCAGATCCTTTACAGTACCCCCCCTTTTATGAGGGGCCACCGGACCCTTTCTAAGTGGACCTGGCTTACTGGGGAAACGCAGGTGGAACCTCCTGACCAATACCCCAGCGTGAACATCCCGGGCGGGTACCCAAGTCCTCTCCTCGGGCCCGTATCCTCTCCAATGGACCAGGTACTGGAGGGAGCCTTGGACCATCTTGCTGTCCACAATCCTGGCCACCTCGAATTCCACCCCCTCAGGGGTGAGGATGGGAACAGGAGGTCTCCTCGAGGGAGCCAAGGACGGGGAGCAGCGTTTGAGGAGGGAGGCATGAAACACGTCGTGTATCCGAAAAGACGGGGGTAACTCCAGCCGGAAGGAGACAGGATTGAGGACCTCAATGACCTTATACGGCCCAATAAACCGGGGAGCAAACTTCTTGGATGGAACCTTGAGACGCAAGTTCCTAGACGACAACCACACCAGATCCCCGACCATAAACAGGGGGTTAGCAGAACGTTTTTTATCAGCCTGAGTTTTTTGTACGCTCTGGGACACCTCTAGGTTTTTCTGAACCTGGGCCCAGACTGTGCACAGTTCCCGATGAACGACCTCTACCTCGGGATTGTTGGAACTACCAGGTGAAACAGAGGAGAACCGTGGATTAAACCCAAAATTACAAAAAAAAGGAGAGACCCCTGATGAGTTACTGACCCGGTTATTAAGGGAAAATTCGGCGAGGGGAATGAAAGAGACCCAATCAAATTGACAGTCAGAGACAAAACACCTTAAGTATTGTTCTAGAGATTGATTAGTCCTCTCCGTTTGGCCATTGGTTTCAGGATGGAAGGCAGAGGAGAAGGACAGATCAATCCCCAACTTCATACAGAAGGCTCTCCAAAACAATGAAACAAATTGTACCCCTCTGTCCGAAACAATATTGACAGGGACCCCATGGAGATGCAGGATGTGATTGACAAACAAGGTAGCCAACGTTTTTGCGTTGGGTAGTTTCTTGAGGGGCACAAAGTGGCACATCTTACTGAAGCGATTCACCACCACCCACACCACCGACTTGCCTTGGGATGGAGGCAAATCGGTGATAAAATCCATGGAGATATGTGTCCAAGGTTTCTTGGGAATGGGCAACAAACGCAGTAAGCCCGCTGGTCGGGACCTGGGAGTCTTGGACCTAGCACAAACCTCACAAGCGGCGACGTAGGCCTTAACATCTTTAGGCAACCCAGGCCACCAATAATTTCTGGTAATGAGGTGTTTGGTACCCAGGATGCCTGGATGGCCAGATAGTGCGGAGTCATGATTTTCCCTAAGTACCCTTAGCCGGAATTGCAGGGGAACAAACAGCTTGTTCTCAGGAAGGTTCCCGGGAGCTGCACCTTGATCAGCAGCAATATCAGAGACTAAATCAGAATCGATCGAGGAAATGATTATACCTGGAGGCAAAATACAAGCAGGATCTTCCTCCGAAGGAGGGCTGGCCATGAAGCTACGCGACAGTGCATCAGCCTTAATATTTTTAGACCCAGCCCTATAGGTAACCAAAAAATTGAATCTGGTAAAAAATAACGCCCATCGAGCTTGTCTCGGGTTTAGCCTCCGGGCAGATTCTAGGAAAACCAGATTCAGCCCCCACTCCCACCTCAGATGCGTCAACTTCCACGATAAATGGCTCCATTTGGTTGGGCTGAACCAGCACCGGGGCCGAGACAAAGCACTTCTTAAGGACCTCAAAAGCCTGGACAGCCTCAGGAGGCCAGTGGAGGAGATCAGCACCTTTGCGAGTGAGGTACGTAAGAGGCTTACCGCTGACCGAGAAGTTAGCAATAAATCTCCTGTAATAATTAGCGAACCCCAAAAAACACTGTAACGCCTTCAGGGAGGCAGGTTGGACCCATTCCGCCACAGCCTGAACCTTGGCGGGGCCCATGCGGAATTCATGAGGAGTGAGGATTTGACCCAAAAATGGAATCTCCTGTACCCCAAACACACATTTTTCGGTTTTGGCAAACAGTTTGTTTTCCCGAAGGACCTGGAGCACCTTCCTGACATGCTCAATGTGGGAGGACCAGTCCTTGGAAAACACCAGTATGTCATCAAGGTACACTACCAGAAAAATCCCCAGGTAATTTCTCAAAATCTCATTTATGAAATTCTGGAAGACCGCAGGGGCATTACACAACCCAAAGGGCATGACGAGGTATTCGAAATGGCCTTCGGGCATGTTAAACGCAGTCTTCCACTCATCCCCCTCTTTGATGCGAATAAGGTTATACGCCCCCCGTAGATCCAATTTAGAAAACCATTGGGCCCCCTGAACCTGATTAAAGAGATCAGGAATCAAAGGAAGGGGATACTGGTTCCTTACCGTGACCTTATTCAGGCTACGGAAGTCAATACATGGCCTAAGACCACCATCCTTCTTCCCCACGAAGAAGAAGCCAGCACCTACCGGAGAAGAAGAGGGACGAATGTAACCCTTGGCCAGGGATTCCTGGATATACACTCTCATAGCTTCACGTTCGGGACAAGAAAGATTAAATATCCTACCCTTAGGAAGCTTAGCTCCTGGTACCAATTTGATAGCGCAATCGTATTCTCTATGAGGAGGTAACACTTCGGAGGCCTCCCTAGAGAAAACATCAGCGAAGTCCTGAACAAACTCGGGTAGCGTATTCGCCTCCTTAGGGGGAGAAATAGAATTAACAGAAAAACATGACGTACAACATTCATTACCCCATTTGGTTAGCTCCCCAGTATTCCAGTCAAACGTGGGATTATGCAACTGCAACCAGGGAAGACCTAGAACCAAATTGTACGATAATCCCTGCATCAACAGTACAGAGCATTGCTCCAAATGCATGGAGCCAACAAGGAGTTCAAAAACAGGGGTATGCTGTGTAAAATAACCATTAGCAAGAGGAGTGGAGTCGATACCCACTACCGGGACAGGTTTAGGCAAATCAATCAGAGGCATAGCAAGGGACATAGTAAATTCCACAGACATGATATTAGTAGAGGACCCTGAATCCACGAAGGCACTGCCGGTAGCAGACCTACCACCAAAAGAGACCTGAAAGGGAAGCAAGATATCAGTACGTTTCATATTTACGGGAAATACCTGTGCGCCCAAGTGACCTCCCCGATGATCACTTAGACGCGGAAGTTCTCTGGCTGCAATCTTACGCTTAGGACAGTTGTTCACTTGATTCTTGTCGTCCCCACAGTAGAAGCAGAGACCATTCTTCCTGCGGAATTCTCTACGTTGTTGGGGGGACACGGGGGCCCCGAGTTGCATAGGTATCTCTGAATCTTTCGGGGAGGAACGAAGCAACGGAGCTTCGGGAGGCATCATGGGGGAGTCGGAGGAGAAAACACATAAACGTTCACGTTGTCATTCCCTGAGACGTCGGTCAAGTCGTACCGCTAAAGCCATAACCTGGTCTAGGGAGTCAGAAGAGGGATAGCTAACTAGCAGGTCTTTCAGGGCATTCGACAGACCCAACCTAAACTGGCACCTTAAGGCAGGGTCATTCCACCGAGAAGCTACGCACCACTTCCGAAAGTCAGAGCAATACTCCTCAACAGGTCTCTTACCCTGACGTAAGGTCAACAGCTGACTCTCGGCAAAGGCAGTCCTGTCAGTCTCGTCATAAATAAATCTGAGAGCAGAAAAGAAACAATCAACGGAGCAAAGTTCAGGGGCGTCAGGAGCCAAGGAGAAGGCCCACTCTTGGGGCCCTTCCTGGAGCCGGGACATAATTATACCCACCCGCTGGCTCTCAGAACCTGAGGAATGAGGCTTTAAACGAAAGTAAAGCTTACAACTCTCCCGAAAGGAGAGAAAATCCCTCCGGTCCCCTGAGAACCGGTCGGGCAACTTGAGGTGGGGTTCAAGAGGTGCGGTGAGGGGAACTACCAGGGTAGCATCAGGCTGGTTGACCCTCTGAGCCAGGGCCTGGACCTGTAGGGAGAGACCCTGCATTTGCTGAGCCAGGGTCTCACGGGGATCCATAGTGGTGTCAGGGACCAGGGGTAGACTAGGTATGGGCTTGTGATTATGTAAAGGCAGGGGGTAGGGAGACGGACAAGTGAGCCCTAATCTACCCGCCACTCTGTCCCTGCCTACTTGCAACGACCCGCCCTAGGCGACGGGGTACAACTGGGCGGCGGTCCTTGCGCTCAGTAAGTGCACGACAAACATACAAAGGAACACAAGCAAGGAAAAGGGGCTGTTGCCCACGGCAACACCGTGAGCAACCAGAGTGGTGAACGAGCCGAGTCAAGCCAGGAGTGTGCGAGGTACAAAACGAAAAGCAGAAGAGTAGTCGGTAAGCCAGGGTCTGTATGGAGCAGGATCAAAAATAGCAGGAGCTGTAGCTGGGCCAGGAAACCACAAGGAAAGAATCACAAGCACCGAGGGACAGGAAGTGCAGGCTTAAATAGACCGAGGGCGGGAGCTAGCTGAGTCTGGCCAGGTTACGATAGGCTCTCCCACTCCTAAGCCTGCCAGCCTGAATGGTGGAAGCAGGAGTCAGTCTCAGGGATGTATTCTCAGGTGCTGACTGATTAGTTCTGGGAGTTAACCCCGAAGCTGTGCCTGGCAGATCCTTTACAGATCCCTTTGATTTATGTTTCCTGCCGCCCCTCCTTCCTCGTTTTTTGAATTCTTGACCTTGGTAATTGGTTGATATATTTTGGAATAAGTATTCCTGGAGTTATCACTGTCTGAGGTTCCATTTATCCCCTCAAAAGAGTCTGGTTCAGAGGAGCTGAAACTGACTCTATTCAGACTAGTATTTGATCTCCTCTCTTGCTGCGGTTTTTAAGAATAGGTTTAATTTTATGTAGTTTGTCTCTTCTGTTCCATTGATATACTTCTTTATTTGAATAGTCTCTAAGATCTCTTTGGAACTTGTTCTTTTTAGTTTCAGCTATAGATTTATTTAGTTTTTCCAAATAAAGAGAGGTACGTTGTTCCAATGAAATGAAAGCAGGTGAGCTGGAAAAGGCATTAATTTGTTCCTTCAGTGAGAAAATATCTGTATCCAATTCTGTCAATTTGGCCTCCTCATGACTGGTTATTAATTCCATTAATTTTATGGAACATTCAGATAGTATAGAATTCCATTGTGTGTTGAACTCTTCAGAATAAACAAATGTAGGGCTTTTTCTTAGGCGTAAGCCTCTTGGGATCATCTGTTTCGTAATATAATTACGTAGGGTAGTTAGGTCCCACCAGATTTTGGCCTCCTGCACTGATAGGTTTCATGCATTTGTCGGGTCATACTATTCTGTACGATGTACATTATTTCCACCTGTTATAACATTTATGGGTAAGAAAATAATATTCATGTCTGCCCCAAACACCTAATTATAGTAATCTTCTCAGTTCAGAATTTATTTTAAATTGTTTGAAATATTGAATTTTTTAGCCTATTATACATATTTTTAATCTCTCGATGTGAGCATTAAAGAGGTTTATATCCGTCAGCCTTACAAATTAAATATTATTTCATTAAACTACAACTAGAACATTTGGTATTTCTATCATTTTTGGACATGTTCAGTGTCCATGATATGATAAACATGACAACTACTATAGAATAACAACATAACACTTTACCGGCGTTTCAGTTCAGCACCATTCTGCTGGACAGCTCCATTACGATACATAGCTTCCATTCATAAATTGCTCAAGCTAGTTGTGCGCCCTCTTGTGTTCAAAAACCAATATGCTGGATAGCATTACCTTGCTCATCCAATAGCATTACCCTGCTGAACTAGTTGCAGCTACTAGGTTTAATTACCACCTGTAGGTAACCGGATATAAACCTCCCCCTGATAGTTTGTCATTTAACAAAAAGCCATGAGGAAGGACGTGGTGTGCGTCTGAAACGCGTAGGCACCTTCTATCTATCTCTAAGTATTACACTCGGGACTGATCTTGTTTTAATACTCCAAATAAAATTGGAACAATGTTCTATTTTAACTAACTGCGCTGAATCCTCTATTCTTTCGTTTTCTTGCATTACAGCCTAATGTCAGCTGTAAGATACTGCTGACATCCGGCGATGATGGCACCGACTCAGCTTCTGAGCCGATGCCATGCATTTGTCGTATGGCTGCAGCAAAATGCGGGAAGCACTAGCTTACCATGACATATCCATCCGGCAAATGTCGGGAAGGGGTTATTTGCATTGAGCAGCAATACGTCACCCCTACTGTACCAAAACTACTCCAAAAGACCACATCTTTGAGAAGACCACCCATGGTTTTTCTATGACTTATTATAAATTTTCTTCTATCATATTCAATTTGGCTATTTCATTGAGATAACAACGTTTTAGAAGACGACTTTTCACTAAAGTGTCAGAGGGTCGTTTCATCAACAACATTGGTCATTGATGCAGTAAGTAATACTTTAAACATCCACATTGAGGTTTACACTAAAGACATTTTCTGCGATCACCTGCTAGCAGAAAACGTGTAGATAACTGACAGCAAAGCGACATCTGGTGGCCTTGATGTGTTTTACAGTATGTGATGTACTCTGCCTAGAAGAGCTGGGTTATTGCAGCATTATTAGTAGTAGAATCGGAGTTGGCCGCAAATTACAGTTAAAGAGAAGCGTTACCTGCAAACTCAGAGGTGACGTCAATGATACTCAATAGGAGACACCTGCAAGGAACATTGAGAATATCGGGAAAACTAAGAGTATTTGACAAGGTTGCTTGGATCTTTATTTCGATAGAGAACATTACTTACCCATGATTTATGGTAAGACCGCAAATCGCACCCATCTGTGTTGCTGTCAAACCTTGGCCGTAACCTTTTAGCCACATCAAATGCTGTCATATGTGGTCTAGTCTTTCAAGATGATAACTACTTATATCCACTTTAGATAGTCAGATGAATGAACAGGTCACTGACTCCCACAAGATCAGCACACTCCTCTCCTGCTGCTTGGATCTGTCCAATGATCTGATTGGCTACTATCCCCACCCTCTTCCAAATACTGTAAATACTAAAGAAAATAAACAAAAATGTAATTGAAAACGAATGAATGTGTCGCAATCAAAGCACAATACACAGAAATGAGTATAAAAAAACATGTTAATAACGATTCCAAAAACAAAATCTTTAATGTTTCATGAAAATGGATCAAACATTTGGACAATTTACATGACATATGGGACAAAAAATAATTATGAGCAAGTGATTTATTTAATATTTAATTTTAGGAAACATCGGTCACTTTAAGGTTGTCATGACTACTATCCAACCTTCTGGATGGTCCTGGATTTTGATGCAGAGCCGATCCTATTTCTCTGTCTGCGTCCTATCAGGGCTAAGGGTGGAGTTTTCGAATCTGTTCAGTTTTCTCATTGTTGTTTGTGATTTCATGTGTTTGCATGTTTCTGATCAAGCTTCTGTATCACCTTGACTGTTTGGACTCTTTGAACTGGTCCTCGACTTTGTCTTTGGATTTTCCCTCTGCTCACAAATTTGGACATTCTGCTCTTGGCTGGTTTTGACCTCTGCAAGTCCTGGTATTCTTCTGTTTTGGGATTTGGACTTTTAGTATTTCCTGGTTGTGAACTCCGCTTGCTGTTTACCCTCTATCTGTCTGGTTTCCGTTCTGGCATTGCACCTCCTGTCCAACACTGTATTCCATAAAAGCAACCTGCGTTCTATGCAGCCAAATCCAACCTGCCTTGAGGTGGGCTCTGGTGAAGACCATAGAGTAGCCTTAGACTATGCTGACCAGAGTGGTGATGGACTTGAGGTAGCTAATTTACCTGCACACTTCATCCAGACGGTATCCAGCTGCCTTTGGGGAATTTATCGTATAGCAATTCCATAAACTTGCACTCTGGGGAATTTCTCAAGTAGTGATTTCTTGACATTTAGTCTCCCTTGGAAAGGGGAGGCCGTCTCAGTGCCAGGATAAATGGAGAGCAGAAGTCAAGACACAACTCAAAAAGAAAGGATCCTTCTGTGTGACACCAAGTTTGATTAGAATTCAAGAGAATTACTATCCCCAGAAATGATCCCAATCCTCTCATGGATCATATAGGAAAATATTGTTCAAATCCTAAATAATAACACGATGCAAACCGCACTCCCACTTACAGTATATATAATATGAAACTCTACATGCAGTGATATATTGTATCTTTTTATTTTATTCGTCACCATACACCATGTAAGAATTTCATATCCGTGTGCATCATAGGAAAGTCGCCATCACAGCGAATAATATTGTGTCCAGTCATATAGAGAGGGATACGGACACTATGGTGAAGAAAACTACAGGGGCGGCTTTGGATATGTTCTATGCATAGGGATATTTATGTATCAATTTCTTTCGGTTACAATATCTTTCCCACAGGGTTACCTTAAAGAGGCTCTGTCACCAGATTAAAAATGCCCTGAACAACGTGATCTCGAGAGACCACGCTGTGACGTCACTTCCGCCCACAGGTCCTTCGCCTCTAGGGAGTTCTATATGCTTACCTGCACTGTGTGATGCTGCCTCCTCCGCTGCTGCTGCTGCAGATCCGACGACTGTAACTTCTCATACGCCTGGAGATAATCTATGTTCAGTCTTAAAACGCAGGGATGAAGGACCTGTGGGCGGAAGTGACGTCACAGCGTGGTCTCGCGAGATCACGCTGTTCAGTGAAACCAGCTTGGGTGTAATGAAGAGAAGTGTATGATGCTGATTGGTCAGCGTCATACACTTCTTTGTAATACGCCCACTTGGGCATTAAGAAACTAATTTGCATAATTGTAATAAAGGTCATAACTTTGCTGAAAAAAGATCGTTTCTCAAAATAAAAACCACTGCTGTTAACTACATTCCAGCGCCCATAAAATGATGTAGGAGATAGGGCATTTTTAATCTGGTGACAGAGCCTCTTTAAGGCCTCCTTCACACACAGAAAATTTCTGTCATTTTAAACTGCACCGAAACGCTTCTAAAAACACCAGCGTTATTAAAATGAAACAAGCGTTTTTTTAAGGCGTTTTTAGTGGCGTGTTTATGTGGTGTCATTTTGTACGTGCTTTATTTTATGGCATTTTTGAAGTCCTATATAGAATCTATTGAAAAAACGCCTGAAAAAAACGCTATACCCAGAGCGTGTGGAAAAAAATGCCACTGATCACAAAATTGCCTCAAAAACGACACAAACCAGAACGCAGTTGTGTGTAATGCATTTGATATTTTACTACAGACTTTAATGTAACATCTGCAGCACTTAATACAGCAAGAAAAAACACCACAGAAACTGCATTAAAAACACCACAACGAAAAGCACAAAAACGCAGCAAAGCGCTGTGTGTGAATCCAGCCTCAAAAGGGTTTCTGGGATTTGGGAAAGGAAAACCCCCTGCTCCCCAAAACAAATTTAGGGTTAAGCAAGTAGCGATGACTGGGTAAGGTCTGCAGGAAATGTGCATGTGAGGGCAGGTTCACACCGCAGATGTTTAGGCTGAAAATACGAGGCTGAGATTAAAAGAAGACAGACTCTGAATCCGGACGTTTTTTACAGCTGATATTCCAATCATTTTTTGAGCGTATTTTGAGGCGTTTTTTCAGAGAGTTTTTTAAAGTGTCATGGGAAAAGGGAAAAATCAGCTTCTAAAATGCTTCCGAAAGGGACATGTCCCTTCTTTTTTATAAAGCATATTTTTACGTGTTTAATAATTCAGCAGCAAAAAAATACACCTCATATGAGCTGCGCGGTGTATTTCATATTAATGGGAAGCAGTTTGCAGGCGCATTTCAAGTGTATTTTGGAGCGTAACACGACCATTTTACACTCTGACATATGCCTGAAGATGAGCTGTGTGAACACGTCCTTTATATGTAAGCTGGGAATACTCCTTTAAGAGCCATTTACACTGATTTTGTATCCCTAATAATTCCCAATATCGGTGGCGGCATCTTCAATTAAAATGACCTCCTGTGACCGCACAATCACCATGACGTAACTGTACATCATGGTGGCCTTATGTAAGACAATCCATGGTGCACAGTTATGTCATGGGGGCTTAAGGGGTTAATGTTATGGCTGAACGATGTATAATCATCAAGGGCTTAATAATAGGGGTTACAGAGGTAAAAGTCTCACCGGGGGCTTGTGCCTGAGGGGGCTTAAGAGAAGACATAAATATTATAAATGGCGCACAGTCTACAAAGATAGTCGCCTATTGGTCAGTGTCTGTAGCGTCTCCGGAATAAAGAGAAAACATTATTTCAAAATGAGCTTGTAATGACGAGACGACCACTTTACAGACAGAAGTGACAGTTTTACACATAATTCCAATTTATATAAGTGACACTAATGATATAATTGTTCTGCAATATGTCCCCTTCTATGTACAGATGTAGAGATCTTTAACTTGACTTTTAACGCATTAAATACACAGCGGCAAGAAACTTTAATTTCACTTTTTCAATGGTTTTCAATGACTTAACCCCTTAAGGACGCAGCCTAGTTTTGGCCTTAAAGGGCAGGTGTTGCGAATTATTTTTTTAATATAATGTTGCTTTTAGTATGTTATTAAAATTAATTTTATTTGTGTGTTTGTGTTTTACTTTTTTCTAACTTTTACTTCTCTATGGGGGCTGCCATTTTGTTTTTCATCTCTGTATGTGTTGATTAACGATACTTACTGAGATGGAATACGGCAGCTACAGTGCATAGGAGACAATGAACGGGAGCCGTTCCATTGATTCTGCTCTCTGGCTCTCTACTGCGCAGACGCAGGTCAGAGCCACACAGCAGAGAAGCTGTTTGCAGGGAGATAGCAGGCGCCATTATGAAGACCAGCTGCACTGCAGGTAAGGTGTGTGTGTCTGTCAGTCCCTCTCTCTATCGCACAGACCCCCGCTCTCGTGGCCCCCGACGGGCTCCCACCCCTGACGGGACCCCCCCCCTGTATGAAGGACACATGAAACAACTGTACAGGGAGAGCCCTGAACGGTAAATCTCTCTAGTTGTGCTCAGACTGAGAGGTTCATTAGTCACATTCCCAAACAGTCTCAGCACAACTAGAGAGATTTACCGTTCAGGGTAACCGGAGTGTGAGAGGTTCATTAGTCACATCCCCAAACACTCCAGTAGGAGGGGTAATGGTGGTCACCCAGCTTTCCCAGAAGCAGATATAACCAGGAAAGTGCTGGATGGACGGGCTGAGGGTGCACAGGGTTTTTGGTGATCCCCCTCTGTCATGTGATTGGACCTAGGTTACCGGTTCATCAGACGGGGTTCATGTGACTATAAATCTGTCCATAACAAGAGACAGTGCACTCAGGACAAGCCCTGCCCTCATGCCGTAGTTGTGGTTCTGTCTGCAGTGATGGCGCTGGGTGGCTCTGACACCCGCCTCCCCCGTCGGGTCATCTCAGGACAGAAGGGGTGTCCGGATTGGAGACACAGTGCCGCACCTGTCCTCAGGTTGTGTCTGGTATTGCAGTTCACCTCCATTGAAGTGAATAGGACAGAGCTGTAATACCACACACGACCTGAGGACAGGTGCGGCGCCATGTTTTCCTGGATGACCCCTTTAAGACTTTTCCCATGTGTGTGTGTGTGTGGCAGAGCGGAGTGTGCACGGGCACCGCTGATACTTCACATCCGCTTATCAGCTGTTTTGAAGAATCAGCGGTGAGCACCACCCCCCCACACACACACACACACAAATCCCCCCAAACACGCAAAATCAAGTGTAATCAAGTATTTTTTTAATGTGTTTTTTTTCACGTAAAATGTGCAAAAAAAAAAACGTAACAAATACACGGCGTGTGAACCGGTCAACTGAAAAGTCATTCACTTCAATTTCATCATTCTAAGGGCTCATTTACACGAGCATGTTATACGTCTGTGCGACGCACGTGATTTTCACGCGCATCGCAGGGACCTATATTAGTCTATGGGGCCATGCAGACAGGTGCATGATTTTCACTGCGTAAAAGTCACGACATGTCCGTTCTTTGAGCGTTTTTCGCGCATCACGCACCCATTGAAGTCAATGGGTGCGTGAAAACCACGCATGTCGCACGGAAGCACTTCCGTGGGACGCGCGTGATTCGCGCAACTGCAGTGAAAAGGATGAATGAAAACAGAAAAGCACCACGTGCTTTTCTGTTTACAAACATCCAAACAGAGTTTACCAGAGAAACACTACTAAATATGTATTGTCCAGATTCTGCAGTTTTTAGAAATGTCCCACATGTGGCTCTACTGCGATCGTGGACTAAAATACAAGCCCCAGAAGCAAAGAAGCACCTAGTGCATTTTGAGGCCTCTTTTTTTATTAGAATATATTTTAGGCAGCATGCCAGGTTTGAAGAGGTGTTGAGGTGCCAAAACAGTAGGAATCCCCAAATAGTGACCCCATTTTGGAAACTACACCCCTCAAGGAATTCATTTATGAGTAATGTGACCATTTAGAGACCATAGTTTCTTCACAGAACTTTTTTGAATTGGGCTGGGAATTTAAAAAAATAATATTTTTTTCCAATAATATGTCGTTTTAGCTCAAAAATTCTTATTTTCACAAGAAATAAAAACTACATTTTGTTGCCGAATTTGTCCTGAGTGCAGCAATACCCCATTTGTGGTGATAAACTGCCGTTTGGGCCCATGGGAGGGCTCAGAAGGAAAGGAGCGCTATTTGTTCTTTGGAGTCCAGATTTTGCTGGATTGGTTTTCGGGTGCCATGACGCATTTGCAGAGCCCCAGAGGTATCAAAGCAATGGAAACCCACCAGAAGTGACCCCATTTTGGAGACTACACCCCTCAAGCAATTCATTTATGGGTGTTGTGACCATTTTGACCCCATCGTTTTTTCACAGAACTTATTTGAATTGGGATGGGAATTAAAACAAAATTAATTTTTTCCAATAATATGTAGTTTTGGCTAAAAATGTCTTATTTTAACAAGAAATAAAATACCCCATTCTGTTGCGCAATTTGTCCTGAGTGCAGCAATACCCCATTTGTGGTGATAAACTGCCGTTTGGGCCCATGGGAGGGCTCAGAACGAAAGGACCACCATTTGGCCTACTGGGGATTTTCTAGTGTGAAGTCATGTATGCAGAAGCCCCTGAGGTACCAGTACAGTTGAAACCCGCAAGAAGTGACCCCGTTTTAAAAACTAAACCCTTAAGGCATTCATCTAGATGTGTAGTGAGCATTTTAATCGGAGACATACACCCCATAAACTGTAATGTGGGTTCTTACGGGTATGGCAATACCCTCAATGTGGATGGTAACAGCTGCCTAGGCACGCAGCAGGGCTCAGAAGGGAAAGATAAGGGGGGATAAGCTGTGCGGAGTGCATCAGGGTAAGTAAAATTGGGGTAAATTATAAACCAAGGGATGTATGATAAATTTTAAAACACTCTTTCATACGGAGCCTTAGTTTTTCGGGACACGTGTCACATTGATATATTGTGTCATCCCTTATCCCCCTCTTATAGCAGACTTTGCACCTTTTTTGACTTTTTCCCTTCTTGCCAGTTTGGGGAACTTCTCCTGGAAAGTGTTTCCCTGGTACGATACGTGTGGCCTCGCTTCCAGTATTACTGGGTGCCCCCCCCCCCTTCCTGGTCCCTACAGATTAGGTTCTTGATAACCACCTCTTGAAATACCAGAAAAGTTCCCCTCAGGCCTGTTCATCGACGTAGCACGTACACATTGTACAATGCAATCTGTATGATGTGCACGGCAAGCTTCTCATACCACACCGCATGGCGCTGTAGGGCTTCAGGACTTGATATGACAAGTCCACCACTCCTATCTACCTATTGTAGTCCAGGATGCAGTCTGGTTTGGGGGTCTCTGTACTGGTACCTCGTACAGGTACATGGGTACTGGTGTGACATCTCTCTTGTCTTGTACTTGACACACAATATGTTGCTTCTAGATTGTGCCCTGCGCTCACCCCTTCTTGTTTGCCCTGCAGAGTCTTAGGGAGGCCTCTCAGGTTTCTTCTAGCAGTGCCGCATGCCATAGGACTGGAAGCGAGGCAGTTGAAGAGTGGGACGCTGGTATAAAAATTATCCAGGTAGAGGTAGTGACCCTGGTCCAGCAGTGGGTGCACCAATTCCCACACAATTTTTGCATTAACTCTCAGTAAGGGGGGGGGGGCATTATGGGGGATGAATACTGGTGTCCTTCCCTTTATATATCCTAAATTTGTAGGTATACCCTGATGCACTCTCTTACCCGGCAGGTACTCGCGGAATTGAACCCTCCCTTTAAAATCTACCAAGGACTCATCAATAGAAATACACTTCTCGGGGGTGAATGCTTGGGAAAACCGGGCACTGAAATGGTCTAATAGGGGTCTCCGTTTATACAAACGGTCAAAACTGGGGTCATCTCGGGGTGGGCACGGCTCATTATCAGTATAATGTAAGAAGCGAAGTATTGCCTCATTTATTTATTTTTTTAGGTTCCAGTTCAGTTCTGAAGTTGCTTTGAGGGGCCCATATATTAGAAACCCCTATGAAATACCCCATTTTAGAAACTAGACCCCTCAAAGTATTCACAACAGCATTTAGAAAGTTTATGAACCCTTTCGGTGTTTCACAGAAATTTAGAGCAAAGTAAAGGTGAAATTTACATATTTTTTTTTTGTCAGAAAATCCTCTTTATACCATTTTTTTATAACACAAAAGATTTTACCAGAGAAACGCAACTCAATACTTATTGCCCGGATTCTGCAGTTTTGAGAAATATCCCACATGTGGCCCTCGGGTGGTAATGGACTGAAGCCCCGGCCTCCGAAGCAAAGGAGCACTTAGTGGATTATGAGGCCTCCTTTTTATTAGGCACCATGTCCGGTTTGAAGAGGTCTTGTGGTGCCAAACAGTGGAAAACCCCCAAAAGTGACCCCATTTTGGAAACTAGACCCCTTGAGGAATCCATTGTAGTTTTCTTGGGGTGCATGCGACTTTTTCATCAGTTTTTATTCTATTTTTAGGTGGCGTGACTAAAAAACAGCAATTCTACTATTGTTTTTTTATTCTATTTTTTTTACAGCGTTCACCGTGCGCTATAAATGACACATTCACTTTATTCTGCGGGGCGATACGATTACGGCGATACCAGATGTTTATCGTTTTTTTTATGTCTTATGGCGTTTGCACAATAAAATACGTTTTGTAAACAATCATTCACTTTTTGTGTTACCTTATTCTAAGAGCCATAACTTTTTTATTTTTCAATCAATAAAGCCGTGCGAGGACTTATTTTTTGCGTAACGAACTGTAGTTTCCATCATTACCATTTTTAGGTGCATGCGACTTTTTGATCTCTTTTTATTCCATTTTTTGGGAGGTGAAGTGACCAAACAATTGTGATTGTGGTACGGTTTATTATTATTTTCTTTTACGGCGTTCACCACGCGGGATAAATAATGAAATAATGTTGTAGTTCAGGCCGTTACGGACGCGGCGATATCAATTATGTATAGTTTATTTGTTTGTTTATATATTTTTATTAATAATAAATGACTGATAAGGGAAAAAGGGGATTTTTACTTTTATTACTTTTAAAACTTTTATTTTCTTATTTTTACACATGTTTTTTTAACTTTTTTTTAACTTTATTACTTTGTCCCACTAGGGGACATGAGGGCAGGAGGCCCTGATTGCAATTCTAATACACTGCACTACATGCGTAGTGCAGTGTATTAGAGCTGTCAGCTACTCACTGACAGCAAGCATAGTGAGTCCTGACTTTGTCAGGACCCAGTAGGCTTCCGTCGATGGCAGAGCCGGACGCCATTGTTTGGTGTCCGGTTGCCATAGTCACCATCGCCAGCCGCTATCGTGTAGCAGGCTGGCAATTGTAGCTTAACCCCTAAAAAGCCGTGATCACTATTGAACACGGCTTTTCAGGGGTTAATCAGCGGGGACACAGCGATCGGTCCCCGCTGTAGGAGCTGCGGCAGCTGCTGTACGAGACAGCAGCTGTCACAGCTCCTGTATGTGTCGGGAGGATGGCCGAAATGGCCGTTACTCCGGCGACGTACTATTCCGTCGCTGAGCGCGAACGTATTGGTTAGCGTGACGGAATAGTATGTCGCTGAGCGCGAATGGGTTAAAGAGGCTGTGTCACCGCATTCTACGTGGCCTGTCTTCTACATGTGATCGGCGCTGTCATGTAGATCACAGCAGTGTTTTTTTATTTAGAAAAACGATCAATTTTGACCAAGTTATGACCTATTTAAGAAAGTTATTAGCATAAATCTAAATGCCCAACTGGGCATTTTTTTTTAGCTTTTGACCAAGTGGGCATGTATCTTCCATGTTTATAAAACAGCAGTCCCATGTAACACCTATATCCAGTGTATACACAGACAGTCTATCCAGGCAGGAGGAGATAACCGATGATGTAACCGATACTGCAGCCACTTATGATGTCACTGATGATGTCATAGACAGTACTAGTCGCTAAGTTCTATGTGCAGCTGGATTCCACTCACTTTGCACTTGATATTTGATCAGTGTGTTTCCTACAGATCAGGATTTTTGCCCTTTTTCTCCAATTTTTGGAATAACATTTTGACCAGGACTGTGATTGACTGTGTGATTGACAGGTAAGAGGCAGCATTTTATTATTTATCAGCTATAATATCAGTGTTATTAATTATACATGTTACTGGATACATGAAATATCTACGCTCTAGAATTCTGATATAAGACCAGATTCACACTGGACATTACTGCAGTAATTTATAACCAGCATCTCACCACAACTATATGATTGTAGAAGGATTTTTTTTTCCTGTGATTGACGGGGTTGTTTTTTGTTTTTTTTCAAGTTCCAGTAAAATGTTTCTATGAACAAAAGTAAAACTGAACATGTGGATTTTACATTCAGATTTCTGTTTCAATATGTCTTTATTAAACAGTTGAGACATCAGAAAATATATGTGTATAACAGTTCTACTCGCAGGTAGACGTAAATAGTCTCAAATAATAATTAAATCGTTAATTCCTATAAGTTTTAACATTTTGAGAAAATGGGATTCAAAATAATATGGGTAATAAAAGGTAAATAAAATAAATGTTGTGAAGAACGTATACAGGTCATCATAAAGAAAAAATAATATGTATACAACAGACAACGTATGAGCGCCCCCTAGAAAGGGAGAGGTACGGCATATACAGAATTATTCCAGCACATCCAATCTTTACAGAACCGGTCATGTCTCTGTATACTACGGGCATAAATATATTCATATTGATAGTTTGTATTGACTTTTTTAATGATGTCTGTGATGGTCGGGATGTTACATGTTTTCCATCAGAACGCTATAGCTGATGTGGCAGATATCAATATATGACATATTACAATTTGGAATTGTTTGTTTCCCCATTAAAGTTACAATTTATTATTTCCTGAAAATTACAGCAGTCAGTAATGTGTGAATGGAAATGTGAATTCTCAAGTATTTTCTAGAACAGACATGCCAGGAGAGACGTCAGATCCTCTATAATTTTATATGTATGTTTTGTCCTTTGTATAAAATGTCTTATTTACCTTTTAAAGGGATTTTCCATAACTTTATTATTAATAGTAAATATCAGATCGGTGGAGATCTGACTCCTACTACCCCTATGATCAGCTGAGTAAAGGGGCCGCACCACCCTGGTCAGCCACATGTCATCTTCATTGTTTACCAGGAAAGCTCCATGCATTTGGTAGTGGCTGTGCTCGGTATTTCAGCTCAGAGAGAACCAACTCTGGAACGGCGCCCCCTAAACCCTGTTCTACCTTTTTGTGTTCCGGCTGATTTCCTACTATGAAGGGGGAAAGCCCCATAGAACTGAATAGTAGTTACCCAAACAGCGTAGCTCGCATGCTATGCTGCTTCCGTAGCTGCCATTCACTACTATGGGAGTTAGAGAAACAGCGTAGTTCAGCGAGCTACGCTGTTTCCGTAACTCCCGACCATGTAATCTGTAAGTGGCCGGGAGTCAGTGTGAGCACAAAATGCTAGAACAGGGTTTAGGGGGCCCCATTCTAGAGATTGGTGTACAGGTGGGACCCGCATTTATCTGACGTTTATTACATATCCTGTGGTTACGTCAAATATGTCGCTCATGGGAAAACTCTAACATACTGTACACATTTCTTACAGGATGGCGGTGACGGACACCTCTGATATATGTCATATGTTGGTCATCTGTCACCTATAGACATCAATGTTAAATAGTGTATACGTGTAATGTATAAGTGTAACCTCTGGTAACATGACAACTATTCTTGTATCTACCCTGTGATCAGAGGTTTTGTATCTTTTTCTTAGATCTTGTCTGAACAGATCCCTTGATTAGTCCCAGAACTGCTGCTGCCGGGACAGTGTCCTGAATACAGCGCTCAGGTATTGATCTCTCTTTCCTGTAATTTACCTTTCCTGCATATTACTCACACACGTCCCAAATTATCTGGTCAGAAAACAGACGGCACCTTTGTGTATGACTGAAGCCATTCCTCCATGTCACATAGGCAGATAGATCCCTGACACTTGGCGGCAGTCATAGTTATCATGAACACCCTTAGGCTGGGTTCACACGACCTATTTTCAGGCGTAAACGAGGCGTATTATGCCTCGATATACGCCTGAAAATAGGGCTACAATACGTCGGCAAACATCTGCCCATTCATTTGAATGGGTTTGCCGACGTACTGTGCAGACGACCTGTAATTTACGCGTCGTCGTTTGACAGCTGTCAAACGACGACGCGTAAATTGACTGCCTCGGCAAAGAAGTGCAGGACACTTATATACATTATATGCAGGACACTTCTTTGCAACGTAATTTGAGCCGTTCTTCATTGAACTTAATGAAGCACAGCTCAAGATTTACGAGCGTCACAGACGCCTCGCATAATACGAGGAGGAGCTTTTACGGCTGAAACGAGGCAGCTGTTTTCTCCTGAAAACAGTCTGTCATTTCAGCCGTAAAAGCCTCTCGTCGTGTGCACATACCCTAATTCTACTGACACCAAGAAGTTCACCAAACAGTCACATAATCTTACTCCTGGATATAGAGCCGGACATAGAAGACTGGGGTCCTCATAGCAAAGATCAAACTGGGCCCTCCATTATGGGGCCCAATGTAGCTACTGAGGAGAGCTGGGCGTGATGTTTGTTTACCTCTCCATTCCCTTCCCATGACCTTTGGGACAATTCTCCACCGCTTTGCTTGCTGCCAATGTAGTTCCTCTGGAGAGCGGAGTCCTGCACAGGTTGTCACCACCCAGCCGCAAAGAAGAGAGGACCAACTCCATTACCTGCTATATAGTGATACCAAATCCACTGCTGTCTAAATCTATAACTGTCAAATTGTATTTTCCATGAAGTGTAATCTTATATTCTAATATTTTATTACAATTAACCTCCAATCCCAGGGATGATGGATTATCTCTTCTATGTATATAATACTGGTCATATGTTCTGGACTTGTCTGCTCTTATGACGAGTAAATAATTGTATTTCCCATAAAATTATAATGCTGGAGCATCTCCTCTTAGCACTCTGAGTTTTTATATTCCTCTATAATTCCGCCTGGGAATGTTTGAATATGGGGGATACAATATCTCTTGTCTATAGGACATGTCCCTAAACATTATGAAACTGTCAGCACTCATTGTATTGTATCAGACCATGGCCATTGAGAAAAGAGAATAACGTCACCCAGTTGTCAATTTCTTCTTACATTTCCAGGAGTAATAAAAAAGTAACAGCCCAATGAAGAGCTCTGTGATGGCCTCAGGTCCAGGTGTAGGAGGGGCTGCTCCAAAAATAAGGAGAGCGCCCAACTAATGCCCAGCATATAAAGTAGGAGAGTCCAAGGTAAGTGCCGAATATTTCTTTATCTCTACACACGTTATATCACATATTTACTGGCTGGATGGTTTATGGCAATAATGGATATTTTCTCCAAGAGCCCAATTTCAGTTTTCTCAAACAAGGTTGCTCTTCCTAATATTCCTCGCTTCAATGCTGGGGGTGGTAGATGGAAGAATAGAAAAAAATGTCCTACACAAAATGTAGTGACCGCTTATTACTGACAAGCTACAAACCTGTAATATATTAGGAAAAGAGACCAAGAGCCTGGAAACCCGGTGTGGTCAACTATGGCATCCAGACTAAGCTGCCATCCAAACTTATATGTTGTCAGGTAACCCGGTGCATGCCCAGAATATTCATTACATGTACCCACATTATATGTGTCCAGAGACACCACAAAAGAGAGAAGAATCAGAAACTCCACAGTTCTCTATAGTTTCCCTTAAGTTCTGGTTTATATAGAGACATGACTATAAGCTCCGGGGCCTTGGTGCCAAATCTATACCAGGTCCTGCCAACTATCATATACCATATATAATCTGCACTCCCACAGACACAATAGGCTTTATGTAAGATGTGGTCCTGGGCAACAGGTAAAGTAGGCTCACCCACCCACCCCATCCCACAGGGTCATGTTTCTATACAGGTTTTTTTATTTATCTGGTGGTCTAGGGCTGTGAAAGGGTTCAGTGTAAATTCACTGGTGGTTTAAGGCCTCATGCACACTTCCGACACCTTTTTCACGGCCGCTTTTGACGGGTCCGTGAACCCGTTTTAGCGGCCGTGTGGTTTCAGTGTGCACTCCCGTGTGCACTCCGTGTTTCCGTTTCCGTGCGCCGAGCATGGTACTGTCCAGGGTGACAGTACCATGCTCGGCGCGCGGAAATAATGTAATAAAAATAAATAAATTCATACTTACATTCCTCCTGTCCGGCCTCCAGTGATGACGTTCAATCCATGTCACCTCGGCAGCCAATCACAGGCTGCCGCGCCCTCGGCAGCCAATCACAGGCTGCCGCGGCCTCGGCAGCCAATCACAGGCTGCCGCGTCACAAAAGAAGGTCGGACTGCAGGAAGAAGAGGGACTCGTCACCAAGACAACGACCGGGTACGTATGAAATGCCCGCCCAGCGGTTTTCTGCCCGCCCAGCGGTTGCTAGGCAACGGCTCCGTCACACACGGACGGCACACGGATGCCTTCCGTGTGCCTTCAGTTTTTTTGACGGCCCCATTGACTGGCATGGGCCTCACAGTCATGGAATCCCGGACCAAAGTAGGACATGCTCTACTTTGGAACGGAAAGGAGCAACGGACCGTCAAAAAAACTGAAGTGTGCATGGGGCCATTGAAATGAATGGGTTCAGGGTGCTATCAGTGACAAAAACGGATAGCACCCTGAAGAAAAAAACGGAAGTGTGCATGAGGCCTAAGGCAGTAAAGGGGAATTGTTTTTTCATTGTATGGTGGTCTAGGGCAGTCAAGGGGGTGACAAGTAAAATCAGGATTCCTCCAGGTGATGGCGGCATTGGGGATTTGTTCAGATTGTGACCCCCTTATGCCAGTCATGGACACCAGGGCCTGTACAACCTCTTCACCCCTATAGTTATGTTCCCTGGGTCTACGTTACATTACAAAATGTGTTCAATGTCTGACTCGCCCTGTGATAGATAATGACATGTGTGACAGTAAATATATTATTATACATTATAGATATGGGGTTATTGTATGTATATGCAGTAAACCCATTATGTATATTACAGACATATAAAACATGTGAATATGTGGCACCAGTGACAGCCGACATGCTAGAAGATCCACCGTATATATGTAAGTATTATAGAAAATAACAACCTATAGAAATTCTATAATGTGATGTCATCCAGAATGTTCCTATAGAGACACATGAGAGGCTGCGGGAACAAATTCCCCAATGTTGTCATTTGGCTGAACATATATTTGTTGATATGATGACCCATACTAAGCTCACATCATAATTTTAACTTTTCATTCCAGAAAACCTTGGGATCGGCTGCCTACTGCCAGGGGGACTCTCTGAAGTAATATTTCATCTATATGAGGTATATCCATCTTTAGTTACTATATATAGGGATGGGGATCGTGTAGGTAATGGGTTTCTTTGTATAGTATGAAGATGGCCATATGACTGGCGGTGCCATGTAGTCTAGGGGGGACACGTAAGGGAACAATAGGGAACGGTTTTGGCCTGAAGATAGATTTAAGGTAATTGGTTGAGGGGACTAGGGGTACAGTAAAGTTAATTGGGGATTAGGGGTGGAGCAGTGTTGGGGGATATAAGGCACGGTCACCCTGCCAAGAGCAGTTGCCACACATTATTGCCTACAAGAAATTCAGTAGCCCAAACCCTTACATGCAATCTAATAGACAGTAGGACGCTACTAGTTACTTTCGGGGTGGCAGAGGGCCCCCTGACCTGCTGGGCCCCAATGTAACTGCACAGTTCTCACATATAGTACGTCCGCCCCTGATTTATGTTAGAAAGTCATATGGGAGAAGCCCCCTGATCGGTTAAATACCTAGGCCAAATGGGCAAACATCTTGTAATAGCCACTGATTCCATGTCATGTAACTGCTGAGGACTTGTACTATATAATATTGTATATTGTAATGTCGTGGTGAAGGAAAGGTACAGGGTTCAGGAGTCATCTCTACTACTTGGTGTCTCAGCGCTGGGCACTTGTGCCATGTATCCCAGACATGTACCCCAAACTTTGCTAGCAGTCAGGGGAGACACTGCTTACCTTACTGTTATCATTACTACAAGTAATAAAAGCGGGCGGCCGGGAGCGGACCTATCCATGCCGCCTGTCACGCTGACGTCCGCAATGTTTATCTGCAGCATTGTAGGGGGAGGGGTGGCAGGACTCCTAATAAAGTGTCTCTGTGTGAATAATTGTATGAACCCCCTCAGAAACCCCATAATAGTTACTATTGTGATATAATAAGAATAAAGCTCATTATAATAACTCACTGATAAGAGACACATTGCAGAAAAAATGAGATAATATATAATACACCTAAAGCTATAAAATACACTGTTGGGGACTGGCCTCTGTTCTACATGAAAATGTTTCCATGGATTGGGATTTGTCCTAATACTTTGTCTTTCTTACTCCTAGTATTGATTCTGAATGGCCCCATTGAATTGCATAGGTCCGTGTGATGTCCGTTGTTTTAACACACATAAGGCCTTATTCACACGAACGCGTTTAACGTCCATGATACGTCGCACAGACCTGTGTTAGTCAATGGGGCCGTTCAGACAGTCCGTGATTTTCACGCAGCGTGTGTCCGCTGCGTAAAACTCACGACATGTCCTATGCTTGGCCGTTTTTCGCGCATCACGCACCCATTGAAGTCAGTGGGTGCGTGAAAATCACGCGCAGCACATGGAAGCACTTCCGTGTGTCGCGCGTGACTCGCGCAACAGTAGATAAATAAGTGAAGGAAAAAATAAAAGCACGTCCTTCATTTCTTTTTCTAAACATCAAAACCGCGTGTCATAAGGATGGCATATGCGTGAAAATCACGCAGCCACGCACCATTCACTGATGACACACAGAACTGCAAGATGCACACGTTCGTGTGAATAAGGCCTAACACGGATGTGGAATACGCTGGTGTGAATAAGGCCTAAGTTGTATTTTTATACACGTATGCTATGTGCTATGTGCGATTTTGGTTGCATACAGTAGAAGTTGCTTGTTGTGTGCAGTATTTTTTTTTTCAAATACATCTGTGTATGATGGCCAAATATTGTAGGGCTTCTGTTTCAGTGTTTTGAGAGCGCACACTTTTATGGCTGTAGATGTATGTGGTATATATATATATATATATATATATATATATATATATATATATATATATATATATAAAAGCTTTTATCACCTTGATCCATTCATTGTAAATGATATTTTCTCTAAATCGCTTATTGTATGTGAGTTTTAGGCACAAATGTGAATTTTAATGCATTTGTTTTTAAAAATAAATTCCTCTATCCTATATCTAAGGTGTTTATAGTGAAGGTGAGCACGGCCGCCAGGACCACGTCAAGACAACTGCAATCGTCAGGTTGTCTGCTCCCAGGAAAATAGGAGCTTTGTGGACGCCTCATTTTTCTAGGTGTGTAATCCCTGCATTTTATAGATTGTTACTTTTTTTTTGTACATTTCCTGCTTAAAACCACATTTTTGGTATTTTCAATTTGTAATTTTATGGAGATAATATATGTACATGTAGACACAGGCACAAGTGGTATGTACGTACGTACGTATGATATATATATATATGTATATGTATGTATGTATGATATATATGTATGAGGGGCATGAGGGGGCCCGTGTCGCCCGCCGGCACGGGCCCCCACCACGGCCGGAGGCTCCGCTAGCAGCCGCTATGGCTGCTACAGCGGGACCCCACTGAAGACTACGGCAGAGCAGGGAGGTATCTCCCCGCTCTGCCGTTACACAAAAGACATGTATCCCCTATCCACAGGACAGGGGATACATGTGTGATCGCTGGCATTGATAGGGAGAACGGGGGACTGGAAGTCCCCTGAAGTTCTCCATCACAAACTTCCGGGGTCTATGTCGGACTTCCGGGTTCTATGTCGGCAGCTCCGTAGAAATGAATGGAGCGCCGGTCGCGCTTGTGCGCATCCGTGACCAGAGCTCCTTTCATTTTTATTGAGCTGCTGCGCAGACGCCGGAAGTCAGAGGTTAGTCATGGAGAACTTCGGGGGACTTTCGGTCCCCCGTTCTCCTTATCGCTGCCAGCGATCACACATGTATCCCCTGCATGTTATTTGTCATATGGCGTTCCCTACAGGGGGGGACTGTATGGCGTCCCCTGCAGGGGGGGGACTGTATAGCGTCCCCTGCAGGGGGGGGACTGTATGGCGGCCCCTGCAGGGGGGGCTGTATGGCGTTCCCTACAGGGGGGGCTTATGGCGTTCCCTACGGGGGGGCTGTATGGCGTTCCCTACAGGGGGGGCTGTATGGCGTTCCCTACAGGGGGGGCTGTATGGCGTTCCCTACAGGGGGGGCTGTATGGAGTTCCCTACAAGGGGGGGCTGTATGTCGTTATCTACAGTGGGGGCTGTATGGTGTTATCTACAGTGGGGGCTGTATTGCGTTCGCGCCATACAGCCCCCTCTGTAGATAACGCCATACAGTCCCCCCTGTAGATAACGCCATACAGTCCCCCCTGTAGATAACGCCATACAGTCCCCCCTGTAGATAACGCCATACAGTCCCCCCTGTAGATAACGCCATACAGCCCCCTCTGTAGATAACGCCATACAGCCCCCTCTGTAGATATCTACAAAGGGGGCTCTATGGCGCTACCTACAGGGGTGTTGTATGGCGTTATCTACAGGGGGGCTGTATGGCATTATCTACAGGGGGGCTGTATGGCGTTATCTACAGAGGGGGCTGTAAAAAAGGCACTATCTACAAGGGGGGGTTGTGTGACACCCAGGGGAGGGGGGGCCACAGTCAAAAGTTTGCTATGGGGCCCAGTTTTTCCTAGTTACGCCCCTGTATGTATGTATGTATGTATGTATGTATGTATCTATGTATGATATATATATATCTGTGTATGATATATATGTGTGTATGTATGTATGAATGTGTGTGTGTGTGTGTGTGTGTGTGTGTGTGTATGTATTTATGATATATATACTGTATGTATGTATGTATGATATATATACATATATATGTGTGTATGTATGTATGTATGTATGTATGTATGTGTGTATGTATGATATATATGTATGTATGATATATATGTATGTATGTATGTACAGGGTGGGCCATTTATATGGATACACCTAAATAAAATGGGAATGGTTGGTGATATTAACTTCCTGCTTGTGGCACATTAGTATATGGGAGGGAGGAAACTTTTCAAGCTGGGTGTTGACCATGGCGGCCATTTTGAAGTCGGCCATTTTGTATCCAATTTTAGTTTTTCAATGGGAAGAGGGTCATGTGACACATCAAACTTATCGAGAATTTCACAAGAAAAACAATGGTGTGCTTGATTTTAACGTTACTTTATTCTTTCATGAGTTATTTACAAGTTTCTGACCACTTATAAAATGTGTTCAAAGTGCTGCCCATTGTGTTGGATTGTCAATGCAACCCTCTTCTCCCAATCTTCACACACTGATAGCAACACCGCAGAAGAAATATTATATATAATAAATAAATACGTACATACATTCATACATACATACACACATATATATCATACATACACAGATATATATATCATACATACATCCCATTTTATTTAGGTGTATCCATATAAATGGCCCACCCTGTATATATATATATATATATATATATATATATATATATATATGTGTGTATGTATGTATGAATGTGTGTGTGTGTGTGTGTATGTATTTATGATATATATACTGTATGTATGTATGTATGCATGATATATATATGTATGTATGATATATATATATGTGTGTATATATGATATATGTATGTATGTATGCATGTATGATATATGTATGTATGTATGTATGTATGAATGCTGCACATATTGAACTTTTTTTTTTTTAGGATGCCTGGAGCATAACATTTTCTGCTTTAGGTTACACTGTTGACATAAAGTATAAATTTGTATGCATATTTTTTAATGAAAAATGACACTTTTTACACACAAGGACCGTCATGCAATTTTATGCAAATGGACAATGTACCAGGAATCTACTTTCAGAAAATATATAAGTATGGGGGGTTTAGTATGATTTTTTTGTACTTAGTAATATAGGTTTTATTTGTACATGACAAAAGTAAGAGGCAAAATGCCTAAAAAACCCTGGTAGTGAAAGGGTTAAAAAGGTCCAACAGGAAAAACTGGCACAACCAATCGGAGCTCAGCTTTCATTTCAAAACTGCTCTGAAAAAAAGCTGCACTGTGATTGGTTGCTATGGGCAACAAGGACAGTTGATGTGTTTGACAGTCTGTCCGCCATCCATGCAGCGTGATGTATAATCTGTACACAAGACAGGTAACAGAAAGAAGTATTTATATGTAATGTATAGACATGCTTAGCAGATGACGGACATTACAATATTTACACTAAAGATGCAAATGTGACGATGACATTCTACTTTCTTACAAGCCGATTCTGCCTTCCTTGTAGCCGGATCCCTCTGGGTGGGGGGAAATATTGCGCATGCCATTAGACTGTGTTCATATGACAGATTTTTCTTGTGGAAAAATCCGACGTGGAATTGGTCGAGAAACCGCGGTAGAAAACCACGGCCGACCCTCAGATTTCGGTCGTTGTTTTGTAGTAAAAACGGAGGCGTTTCTGGACACAGATTAGAACCATTTAATGGGGCTAATCTGCCTGCGATTACCTGATGTGGAACATGCGACGGAAAACGCGTGACATGTCACTTTTTTTCAGCGAGGCGGTGTACAATTTCACCCGCTTAATATTCTGTCCTGTATAAACGGGTGGTTTCTCTTTATAGACAATGGTGCACTTTTTTCCGCGTGAAAATTCTGCCGTGTGAACAGGGCCTTAGTCCTGGCAAGGAGAAAAATCACATCAAGGCTTGGAGAAAATCAAGACTGAAATACGACAATGAAATCTGAATATATAAAGTGAAATAATGTCCTTCTAGGGTGACACAGGATAATGATTGTGACAGCGGTGCCTTATATTGTACACGTCCACCTCACATAACCGCCGGCCTCTGCTTTAATGATTCCAGTAAGAGTAGGAGGTTCCCCCGAGGCAAGAATTACCACAGCGGAAAGATGTACAAGACTTGTGAATGTTGTTATTCCCATATCCCATTACACCTGGGTTCTCATGTCTAGGTGTTGTGGCTTTTTTTGTCATAAACTTCCAAATCGGGCAACACACAGACACACACACACACACACACAGACACACAGACACACGCACATACATACACACACACACACACGCACATACATACACATACACACACACACACACGTACGTACGTACGTACGTACGTACGTACGTACATACACACACACACATACACACACGCACGCAACACATACACACACACACACACACACACACACACACACAGACACATACACACACACGCACATACATACACTTACACACACACACACTCACATACACACATGCACGCACAGACACACACACAAACAGACACACACGGATCTGTATTGCATTATGGGCCTACACTGTTCCTCTAATTTTACACATTCCGTAAGAAGAAAAGAAAATGTGTCATGCTCCACCACACGCCATAGGGAGGATATGGTGTCTCATTAAAGCACCGCACGGCGACAGAGGGTGAAATACAGAATTGTAACTTGTCAGATATACATTACATGTTAGACGCTTTAGTACTTGCTGTAAGAGGTGTAAATGGAACTCTTCCCCATAAACAGTGCCAGTAGAGTGCCCCATAAACAGTGCCAGTAGAGTGCCCCATAAACAGTGCCAGTAGAGTGCCCCATAAACAGTGCCAGTAGAGTGCCCCATAAACAGTGCCAGTAGAGTGCTTCCCTGCGTGCAGCCACAAGCAGGAGCTCAATGATACATGTTTACACAGCTACCATGCGGCCATAGAAATAAATATGCAGCAAGAGCCCCTGTTCTCAGCCGTCAGGAGACTTTCAGGAGACCTCCTTCTCTGCCGGGAGATTTCTTGTAGACTACTGGACAACCCTGGAGAGTAGGCAAGAATGACGTCTATGTGTTTAGTCAGACACAAACCCAAAGCACATTATTAACCCCTTCCCATCGCCGACATTATTTTTATTCAAATTTTTTCCTCCCCACCTTCCAAAAGCCATTTTTTTTTAAATTCTCTGTGCGGGGGGGGGGGGGGGGGTTCGATGTGGAAAGTGAAGATATAACATAGCAGCGATAGCTTTGTTTTCTTGGTTTCACTTTTATGGAATTCACCGTTTGTAAAAATGACTAGTTAACTTTATTCTGCGGGTCAGTACGATTACGGCAATACCAAATTTATATGTTTTTTTTATGGTTTACTACTCTAAGGGCTTGTCCACATGTAACGGAATTGCTGCAGGAATTTCCGCTTGGACTAGCAGACAATCTGCTACGGAAAAACATTTCCTGCATTTTTTTACTGTAGAAAATATTCCGGATTTTCCTGCGTTTTTTTTCCAAGTCTGTGAGATGGTGACATTTCCTCTGAAAAACGCAGGAATTCAGTCCACTTTCCGCAGCAGGAATTTACATACAGCAGGTGAATTTCAGGACTGACATTTTATGCAGCGTGTGGATAACATTCGCTCATTCACACCCACTTTGCTGCTACTGTATTCCGCTGCATATTATCCGTTCGCAACTCCGAATGGAAAATACGCAGCCATTTTCGTTACATGTGGACAAGCCCTTACAAGGAGAAAATTCATTATTAAAAATAACATTTGTTTTGTGTTGCCATATTCTGAGACATAACTTTTTCATTTTTCCGTCTATATGAGGGCTTATTTTCTGCAGGTCGTTTTAATTTGTACCATTTTGGGGTACATAAGACTTTTTGACCACTTTTTATTAAATTCTTTTGTGGGATACGAGGTGACTAAAAAACACAGCGATTTTGGGGCTTTCATTTTATATTGTAACAGTTTGGATTTTTACAGGTGTCGCGATTCCAGATATGTTAAAAAAAAAAATCCACTGCTTTTGAGCGAAAATGTTTTTATTTTTAATATTCTTTTGGTCTATGTAAAAAAAAAAAAATGAACAGGGAGATGTGCTGCCAACAACGGTAATATTTTCGGCTGCATAAACGTTACAATCAGCCGATGAACGGGCGTTATACCCAGAAAAGGAGTATACAGTTACTCACAAAAGATGAAGAATAAAATCAAAATATACAACCCATCAAACCAAACCAAACAACAATCCCCAGTAGAAGAGTAGAAGCCCTAACATTTAATATAAAAATCGAAGAATCCCCAAAATACTGCAAAGGGGGATATCACTGGCAATATTGTTCACAACCTGTGCAAAGCCATACTATAAGAAAGGCACAAATGATACCTTCTCATTCAGGCCCAAAGGAGCTTGGGTGCGTAACTTTATGATCCAACGACATTCAATTTGCTCATGACGTTTGGCTAGATTCCCTCCTCGGGAGCCCAAAGAAAGTTTATCAATTTCAGGAACTTTTAAATCCTGACATCTGCCCTTGTGTTTCTCCCTAAAGTGCTTAGGTATTGGTTTAAATATGATGAGTTTCTGAGGGTCCAATTTCACTGCTGCCCTCATATCCTTGGCATGTTCCTGTGTGCGTACCCTCAGATCTCGTGTGGTCATACCCACGTATATCAAACCACAAGTGCATGTGGCGCGATATATGACCCCCGTGGTACTGCAATTAATGACGTGCACAATTTTGTGTTCATCACATCCTGATGAATCACAAAATGTGTCTGTCCTAACAATCATGCTACAGATAGAGCAGTGGCCACATGGGAATGAGCCCCACTTAGGGCCCGATGACACACAGGGAGGTACATAATGGCTTCTTACTAACATGTCCTTTAGTGTTCTGCTTCTTTTAGCCACCATCAATGGTCGGTGTGGAAGAACACCCCTAAGATCGGGATCATTCTGCCATTGTGTGTTAGAGTTGGTTACAAATCTGACCAGATTTCCTTTGATCTACGTACCTTTTGTCTCAACAGAATGTCCCGATTAGTACTCCTTGCTCTTTGGTATCCTTTTTCAGCATCTATATTTCTGTAGCCACGTTGTCTTAATCTCTGTTTCAGATTTGAGGTCTGTTCTTTAAAATTCCGATGAGAATTAAATCACTCATTTAGCCCTCAAGAATTGGCCTGTCGGGATGGAACGCACAATATGAGGAGTATAAAACGATGATGCGTGCAATAAAGAATTCACCGCTGTTGCTTTCCGAAAGATGGTCGTGCTTAAATGACCGTTATACAAAACCAAGAAATTTATGTCAAGAAATTCCTACAATTTCTTAGGACTGGAAAACCCCTTTAAAGGGAATGTGTTGCCAGAAAAACATGTTTTTTTTTTAAAAATTAAACATTTAGTGTGTGGGTGATTAAACATTGTTCAAATTTTTTTTATTTTTTTGCACGAGTCCATGTAATATTATAAATTATTTCTAATTTATAATACTACCCATTTTTGGTCACTAGATGGAGCTGTTCCCAAAATTGCAGCATTGCAACATTGGGTTAAAAGCCCTCGCTCTAGTGAGCTCTCAGCATCCCCCCTCCTTTATCCTGGCTAGTGCCGGGATAAACGAGGGGTTTGAAAGGTTTAACCTCCTACACTGTGTGTCGCCATTTTTTGAGGTAACCCACAGTGTAGTAGGTTTACATACAGTAGTAAACACACACAAACACTAACATACATTGAAATCTCTTACCTGCTCCTGCCGCCGCGGCTCCCTCCGGCCCGTCCGCTCCCTTTGCTGCCGCTGTTCCATGTGCACAAGTCCGGAAGCCGCGACCGGAAGTAGTAATATTACTGTCCGGCCGCGACTTCCGGTCCACAGGAAAATGGCGCCGGACGGCGCCAATTTCGAATAGGACTGTGTGGGAGCGGCGCATGCGCAGTTCCCACACAGACGCCGTACACGGCAGTCAATGGGACGGGAGCCGTTCGCAGTCCCTATGGGACTGTGGCTGCCGTATTCCATGTCTGTGTGTGTCGTTAATCGACACACACAGAAATGGAACAAAAAATGGCAGCCCCCATAGGGAAGAAAAAGTGTAAAAATAAGAAACAGTAAAACACAAACACACAAATGAAAATAAACGTTTTTATTAAAGCACTAACATCTTTAACATATAAAAAAATTATTTGTGATGACACTGTTCCTTTAAGCTAAAGGGTTTTCCCACTAAGAACATTTATCACCTATCCACTGGATAGGTGATAAATATATGCTCGCTAAGGGCCCCACTACTGGGACCCCCACCGACCATGTACTAACTCCTTATGAAATTTTGTTCGAAAATTACCCAGGTTGCCCATAACACTTACAGACTCAGAACTATATTTGTCACATGACACCCTTGTCCAATATGTGATAAGGCTTCAGAAGAAGTTTTAGGCTTGGTTTACAATGTGTGTTTTTGTTGCGTTTTTAGCATTCTTTTTTTGTTTGGTTTGATGAACTTCCACGTTAGTTTATCTACCAAAACAAAAAAAATTAATGGCAAAAACGCACAGTGTAAACCCAGCCTGAGAGAGTTAAGACTCAGGTGCAGGAGGCTCAACATAAATGTACTGAAGAGAATTATTCCGTTAATCTGTGAAACTTTATAATGATCAATTAGTTTTACATTCTGGTTTATTTACAGTGCTTTGGAGAAGTCTCTTCAAGGTACTGCTGCTGACCATCCTTACTGCCGTGAGGTGTGAAAGAAGAGATACCTGGACCGATTCTTCCTATGTGAAGAAATCTGCACATATTATTTAGACCGACTCATCACCCGTGAGAGAAACCAATTATTACTGGAGACCTGCGAGCAGTTGTAACTTGATCCTCTGTTAGACGGAAAATTCCTTGACCTGGAGGAAAAGATAAGTGGGTCTGAGGATAATATACCGCACATAAGACCCCCAGGTGAGAAGAAGGAGGTTGCTTCATGTAAGCCCACCTCACATAAAACAGCTGCAACAGGTACTGTTCTTTGCTCCCCTACAAGAGGTCAAGAATAATAGCATTAGATTCTACAGTATTTGATGACAGCCAGTCTCCTGAAACTCTGCAATGGCCGACTTCTTCAATCCACTTGGACCTAAACCAGACAAAGGACTATGGAGTTTCATTGCTCGTAGCTCTATACATCATAGTCTATGTATTTCAGCTTTCTGACATCATTCTTTTCTTAAAGCAATCTGACAACAACACTCTTACCAAACAACATAGAATACTCCAACGTGACTTCAGTGAAATACAGGAGTGAATTGTATATTACTGCAAACTAAATCGGAAGTACTGATACCTACGATTATCGACTTTCTGACATAATTCTTCCTTAACCCCTTCCCTCTTTGGCCGCTTTTGACCTTCCTGACAGAGTGTAAAGGATCTGCCAGGTACTACGTCTGTGTATACTCCCGAGATTAATCAGTCGACACCTGAGGCCAGACCTCTTAGATTGACACCGGCTCCCACCAACCAGGGTGGCAGGCTCAGGAGTGGGAGAGCCTATCGCGGCCTGGTCAGTCGGAGTTAGCTCCGCCCCCTGTTCATTTATACCTGCCGTGTTCTCTTCCTCAGTGCTTGTTATTCTTCTTGGATTCCTGGCCCCACTGCTGCCTTGCTCCAGCCTGCTTCTGCCGTGCTTCTGCCTTGCTTCAGTTCCGCTTATCCTGCTTCGCTTTGCCCCTGGCTTGCTTCCTGCTCCGTGCTCTGCGTTTGTATACTCCACTACATCCTGATCCTGACTGGCTCATTCACCGCTCCGTTTCCTCGTGGCGTTCCGTGGCCTACTGCCCCTTCCCTTGCGTGTTCCCTGTTTGTACCCCCTTGCACTTAGACAGCGTAGGGACCGCCGCCAAGTTGTACCCCGTCACCTCGGGCGGGTCGTTGCAAGTAGGCAGGGACAGGGCGGTGGGTAGATTAGGGCTCACTTGTTCCCTTCACCTCCTTCCTGCCATTACATAATAACAAGCCCATACTTAGTCTACTATTTCTCCTACTCTGACGCTATCATGGACCCCCTTGAGACCCTGACCCAGCAGATGCAGGGCCTCTCCCTACAGGTCCAGGCCCTGGCTCAGAGGGTCAACCAGGCTGACGCTGCCTTAGTAGTACCCCTCACCTCACCTCTAGAACCCGACCTCAAGTTACCTGACCGGTTCTCAGGGGACCGTAAGACTTTTCTCTCCTTCCGGGAGAGTTGCAGACTTTATTTCCGCCTAAAACCTCACTCCTCAGGTTCCGAGAACCAGCGGGTGGGTATCATTATATCCCGACTCCAGGAAGGGCCCCAAGAGTGGGCCTTCTCCTTGGCTCCTGACGCCCCTGAACTTTCCTCCGTTGATCGTTTTTTCTCTGCCCTCTGACTCATTTACGACGAGACTGACAGGACTGCCTTAGCCGAGAGTCAGCTGGTGACCTTACGTCAGGGTAGGAGACCTGTTGAGGAATACTGTTCTGATTTTAGAAAGTGGTGCGTAGCTTCTCGGTGGAACGACCCGGCCCTAAGGTGCCAGTTTAGGTTAGGATTATCTGACGCCCTGAAGGATCTGCTGGTTAGCTACCCCTCTTCTGACTCCCTAGACCAGGTTATGGCCCTAGCAGTACGACTTGACCGACGTCTCAGTAAACATCAGCTTGAACGTTTCAATGTGTTCCCCTCTGACTTCCCTGCGATTCCCCCCGAGGTCCCGTCTCCTCGCTCTTCCATGGAGGACTCGGAGGTACCTATGCAACTCGGGGCCTCAATGTTCCCTCGACAACGTAGACAGTTTCGCAGGAAGAATGGTCTCTGCTTCTATTGTGGGGACGACAAGCATCTACTGAACACCTGTCCCAGGCGCAAGAATAAACAGCCGGAAAACTTCCGCGCCTAAGTGATCATCGGGGAGGTCACTTGGGCGCACAGGTATTTCCCGTTAATATGAAACGCAATAAAATTTTGCTTCCCTTTCAGGTCTCGTTTGCTGGCCGGTCTGCCACTGGCAGTGCCTTCGTGGATTCTGGCTCATCTGCTATTATCATGTCTGTGGAATTTGCTATGTCTCTAAAAATGCCTTTTATTGATTTGCCTTATCCTATCCCGGTAGTGGGTATCGACTCCACTCCTCTTGCTAATGGTTATTTTACTCAGCATACTCCTGTTTTTGAACTCCTTGTTGGCTCCATGCATTTGGAGCAGTGCTCTGTACTGGTGATGCAGGGATTATCGTCCGATCTGGTATTAGGTCTTCCCTGGTTGCAGCTGCATAATCCCACGTTTGATTGGAATACTGGGGATCTCACCAAATGGGGTAGTGAATGCCTGATGTCATGTCTTTTGGTTAACTCTATTTCTCCCCGGGAGGAGGTAAACACGCTTCCTGAGTTTGTTCAGGACTTTCGCTGATGTGTTTTCTAAGGAGGCCTCCGAGGTGTTGCCCCCTCATAGAGATTACGATTGCGCCATCGATTTGGTGCCTGGTGCCAAGCTTCCTAAGGGTAGGATATTTAATCTTTCATGTCCTGAACGTGAAGCTATGAGGGAGTATATCCAAGAATGCCTGGCCAAGGGTTTCATTCGCCCCTCGACTTTTCCTGTAGGTGCTGGCTTCTTCTTTGTGGGGAAGAAGGATGGTGGTCTTAGGCCGTGCATTGATTATCGGAACCTGAATAAGGTCACCGTAAGGAACCAGTATCCCCTTCCTTTGATTCCGGATCTTTTTAATCAGGTTCAGGGGGCCCAATGGTTTTCTAAGTTCGATCTACGGGGGGCATATAACCTTATCCGCATCAAAGAGGGGGATGAGTGGAAAACTGCGTTCAACACACCCGAAGGTCATTTCGAATACCTGGTCATGCCCTTTGGGTTGTGTAATGCCCCTGCCGTCTTCCAGAATTTTATTAATGATATTCTGAGAGATTACCTGGGTAATTTTCTTGTAGTGTACCTTGATGACATACTGGTGTTTTCCAAGGACTGGTCCTCCCACGTGGAGCATGTCAGGAAGGTCCTCCAGGTCCTCCGGGAAAATAATCTGTTTGCGAAGACCGAAAAATGTGTGTTTGGGGTACAGGAGATACCATTTTTAGGTCAAATCCTCACTCCTCATGAATTCCGCATGGACCCTGCCAAGGTTCAGGCTGTGGCGGAATGGGTCCAACCTGCCTCCCTGCGCTACAGTGTTTTTTGGGGTTCGCTAACTATTACAGGAGATTTATTGCCAACTTCTCGGTCGTCGCTAAGCCTCTTACGGACCTTACTCGCAAGGGTGCTGATGTCCTCCATTGGCCCCCTGAGGCCGTCCAGGCTTTTGAGACCCTCAAGAAGTGCTTTATCTCGGCCCCAGTGCTGGTTCAGCCCAACCAAAGGGAGCCATTTATTGTGGAGGTTGACGCATCCGAGGTGGGAGTGGGGGCCGTCTTGTCCCAGGGTACCAGCTCCCTCACCCATCTCCGCCCCTGTGCTTACTTCTCTAGGAAGTTTTCGCCCACGGAGAGTAACTATGATATTGGCAACCGCGAACTTTTAGCCATTAAATGGGCTTTTGAAGAGTGGTGTCACTTCCTGCAGGGGGCCAGACACCAGGTAACGGTCCTTACTGACCACAAGAATCTGGTTTTCCTAGAATCTGCCCGGAGGCTTAATCCTAGACAAGCTCGTTGGGCACTATTCTTTACCAGATTTAATTTCTTGGTTACCTATAGGGCTGGGTCCAAAAATATTAAGGCTGATGCACTGTCACGTAGTTTCATGGCCAATCCTCCTCCCGAGAAGGATCCTGCTTGTATTTTACCCCCTGGTATAATCGTTTCTGCCACTGATTCTGATTTAGCTTCTGACATCGCGGCTGATCAAGGTTCAGCTCCCGGGAACCTCCCTTGGGACAAACTGTTTGTCCCCCTGCAATACCGGCTAAGGGTACCGGCTCAGGGAAAACCATGACTCCGCACTATCTGGTCATCCTGGCATCTTGGGTACCAAACACCTCATTACCAGAAACTATTGGTGGCCTGGGTTGCCTAAAGACGTTAGGGCTTACGTCGCCGCTTGTGAGGTTTGTGCTAGGTCCAAGACCCCTAGGTCCCGACCTGCGGGCTTACTACATTCCTTGCCCATTCCCCAGAGACCTTGGACCCATATCTCCATGGATTTTATCACCGATTTGCCTCCATCTCAGGGCAAGTCGGTGTTGTGGGTGGTAGTAGACCGCTTCAGCAAGATGTGCCACTTTGTGCCCCTTAAGAAACTACCTAACGCCAAGACGTTAGCTTCTTTGTTTGTTAAACACATTCTGTGTCTCCATGGGGCCCCAGTCAATATCGTTTCTGACAGAGGGGTACAATTTGTTTCCTTATTTTGGAGAGCTTTTTGTAAAAAGTTGGAGATTGATCTGTCCTTCTCCTCCGCCTTCCATCCCGAAACTAATGGCCAAACGGAAAGGACTAACCAATCCCTGGAACAATATTTAAGGTGTTTCATCTCTGACTGTCAATTTGATTGGGTCTCATTCCTTCCCCTCGCCGAATTTTCCCTGAATAACCGGGTCAGTAAATCGTCAGGGGTCTCCCTGTTTTTCTGTAATTTCGGGTTTAACCCAACGTTCTCCTCCATTTCTCCTGGTTGTTCCAATAATCCCGAGGTAGAGGACGTTCATCGGGAACTGTGCACAGTCTGGGCCTAGGTTCAGAAGAACCTAGAGGTGTCCCAGAGCGTACAAAAGATTCAGGCTGATAGTAGACGTTCTGCTAACCCCCGGTTTGTCGTCGGGGATCTGGTCTGGTTTTCGTCCAGGAACTTGCGCCTTAAGGTCCCGTCCAGGAAGTTCGCTTCCCGATTTATTGGACCTTATAAGGTCATTGAAGTCCTCAACCCTGTATCCTTCCGTCTGGAGCTGCCCCCATCCTTTCGCATACATGACGTCTTCCATGCCTCCCTCCTTAAACGCTGCTCCCCGTCCTGGTCCCCCTCGAGGAAACCTCCTGTTCCCGTTCTCACCCCTGAGGGGGTGGAATTCGAGGTGGCCAAGATTATGGACAGTAGGATGATCCAGGGCTCCCTCCAGTACCTGGTCCATTGGAGAGGATACGGGCCGGAGGAGAGGACTTGGGTACCTGCTCGAGATGTTCACACTGGGGTATTGATCAGGAGGTTCCACCTTCTCTTCCCCACTAAACCGGGTCCTCTTAGTAAGGGTCCGGTGGCCCCTCATAAAAGGGGGAGTACTGTAAAGGATCTGCCAGGTACTACGTCTGTGTATACTCCCGAGATTAATCAGTCGACACCTGAGGCCAGACCTCTTAGACTGACACCGGCTCCCACCAACCAGGGTGGCAGGCTCAGGAGTGGGAGAGCCTATCGCGGCTTGGTCAGTCGGAGTTAGCTCCGCCCCCTGTTCATTTATACCTGCCGTGTTCTCTTCCTCAGTGCTTGTTATTCTTCTTGGATTCCTGGCCCCACTGCTGCCTTGCTCCAGCCTGCTTCTGCCGTGCTTCTGCCTTGCTTCAGTTCCGCTTATCCTGCTTCGCTTTGCCCCTGGCTTGCTTCCTGCTCCGTGCTCTGCGTTTGTATACTCCACTACATCCTGATCCTGACTGGCTCATTCACCACTCCGTTTCCTCGCGGCGTTCCGTGGCCTACAGCCCCTTCCCTTGCGTGTTCCCTGTTTGTACTCCCTTGCACTTAGACAGCGTAGGGACCGCCGCCAAGTTGTACCCCGTCGCCTAGGGCGGGTCGTTGCAAGTAGGCAGGGACAGGGCGGTGGGTAGATTAGGGCTCACTTGTTCCCTTCACCTCCTTCCTGCCATTACACAGAGCCTAATTTTTCAAATCTGACATGTTTCACTTTATGTGGTAATAACTCCGGAATGCTTTTACCTATCCAAGTGATTCTGAGATTGTTTTCTAGTGACACATTGGACTTTATGTTACTGGCAAAATTTTCCCGATACATTCAGTATTTAATTGTGAAAAACACCAAAATTTAGCGAAAAATTGCAAAAATTTGCATTGTTCTCAATTTAAATGTATCTGCTTGTAAGACAGGCAGTTATACCACACAAAAATGTTGCTAACTAACATCCCCCATATGTCTACTTTAGATTGGCATCGTTTTTTGAACATCATTTTATTTTTCTAGGACGTTACAAGTCTTAGAACTTTAGCAGCAATTTCTCACATTTTCAAGAAAATTTCAAAATGCTATTTTTACAGGGGCCAGTTCAGTTGTGAAGTGGCTTTGAGGTCCTTAGATATTAGAAACCCCCAATAAGTCACCCCATTTTCTCAAAGTATTCAAAACAGCATTTAGAAAGTTTCTTAAACCTTTAGACATTGCGCAGGAATTAAGGCAAAGTAGAGGTGAAATTTACAAAGTTCATTATTTTTTTCCAGAAATTCATTTTGAATCCATTTTTTTTTGTACCACAGAATGTTTTACCCAAGAAATGCAACTCAATATTTATTTTCCAGGTTCTGCAGTTTTAGGAAATATCCCACATGTGGCCGTAGCGTGCTACTGGACTGAAGCACCGGCCTCAGAAGCAAAGGAGCACCTGGTGGATTTTGGGTCTCCTTTTTATTAGAATATATTTTAGGCACCATGTCAGCTTTGAACAGGTCTTGTGGAACTAAAACAGTGGAAACCCCCCAAAAGTGACCCCATTTGGGAAACTACACCCCACGAGGAATTTATCTAGGGTTGTAGCAAGCATTTTGACTGGCCAGTTTTTTTGCAAAAATTTTTGGAACTAGGCCATGAAAATGAAAATCTACATTTTTTCAAATAAAATGCATGTTTAGCTAATTTTTTTTCATTTCCAAAAGAACTAAAGTAGAAAAAGCACCACAACATTTGTAGAGCAATTTCTCCCGAGTTTAACAATACCCCACATGTGGTAATAAACTGTTATTTGGACACACAGCAGGGCATAGAATGGAAAGAGCGCCATTTGGCTCTTGGAGCTCAAATTTAGCAGGAATGGTTTGCGGAGGCCATGTCGCATTTGCAAAGCCCCCTAGGGGACAAAACAGTGGAAACCCCCAACAAGTGACCCCATTTTGGAAACTATACCCCTCGAGGAATTTATCTAGGGGTGTAGCAAGCCTTTTGACCGGCCAGTTTTTTTGCAAAAATTTTTGGAACTAAGCCATGAAAATAAAAATCTACATTTTTTCAAATAAAATGTAGGTTTAGCTAATTTTTTTTCATTTCCACAAGGACTAAAGGAGAAAAAGCACCATAAAATTTGTAAAGAAATTTCTCACGAGTAAAACAATACCCCACATGTGGTAATAAACGGTTGTTTGGACACACGGTAGGGCTTAGAAGGGAAAGAGCACCATTTGGCTCTTGGAGCTCAAATTTAGTAGGAATGGTTTGCGGAGGCCATGTCGCATTTGCAAAGCAACTGAGGGGACAAACCAGTGGAAACCCCCAACAAGTGACCCCATTTTGGAAACTTTACCCCTTGAGGAAATTATCTAGGGGTATAGTGAGCATTTTGACCCCACAGGTTTTTTGCAGAAATTTTTGGAAGTAGGCTGTGAAAATTAAAATCTACATTTTTTCAAATAAAATGTAGGTTTAGCTAATTTTTTTTCATTTCCACAAGGACTAAAGGAGAAAAAGCACCATAAAATTTGTAAAGACATTTCTCCCAAGTAAAACAATACCCCACATGTAGTAATAAACGGCTGTTTGGAGACACGGCGAGGCTGAGAAGGGAAAGAGCGCCATTTGGCTTTTGGAACTCAAATTTAGCAGGAATGGTTTGCGGAGGCCATGTCGCATTTGCAAAGCCCCTGAGGGGACAAAACAGTGGAAACATAGATTGACTGCCTGATTAGAACGATTAAAATTGAATTTTATTAATATATTATAAAATATGGCTCATATAGCCCATAATGACATATATTCAGGCTCAGACAAGGTAGTCAGGGATAGGAGGTGGTGAGACTCTCCTCTTATAGTATACAGCCCTGACAGCAACTTGCTGAGAGAAAATAATTCCAGCCCACCGGGCTCACAACAAGTGGTCAGAGAGAAGAGTTAGTCCTGTTGACGGACTAATCTTGGACAATTCTCCAAACCACCGCTGCATTAATTAGGACAACCCTACGCGTTTCAATGTCACTGGTAGGTGTGACACATCATCAGGGATTGTTAAAGTTGATGCCGGTTAAGCACAATTTCGTGCTAACATTTATTTCTCCCGGCTCGTGCACGACTCTAATACAAATGGCCGCACACGAGCCGGCGAGACTGGGAGCATATGAAGGGCTAGAGCCCTCCCCCTGCATTGACGAGGCTGTCAGCCCACCACCAATCAGACAAAGACACGTCCCAGCAGTGACGTATCCGGACTGTGGCGAGCCCCCAAACAGCCCAGCCAATCAGGCTGAAGTGTGACGATAAAGCGTCCTTCGTAACCCTGGAGACCTGAAGCGGATAAACACAGATAACGGGACAGACATGTAATAGGCAGAGATGCCAAAGATTTGTAGTATCATGATGATCCACAGACCATCCTCAAAACTCTTATCGGAAAAACCTCATAATGATACACACTCCGATCAAGGATGGAATTCTTGCCCTTATTTGATCATCATAACCAACACAGAGTGTAATACTGTCGGAACGTAGTAGGTACAGTTTAGGGTCGTTCATTAAACTAGACACAGTTTAGGCTATTTAGTTAAACGTAATATCACATATTCAATGAATCAGTTAGAGAAAAAAACCGCATATGGGTCCTCTAACAGTGTGAACAGGGGTCAGCAGTAGTTTAATGTGAAAACACACAGATGATATTGTTAGGGGAGGTCAGGTGCATAGTTGTGCCACATATACCACCACCCACATGGGGGGAAAAAAGTAAACAAAAGAAATAGATTTCTTTGATGTTATGCTCACAGGAAGCATGCATATGAGATCTTTTCATTTAAACCGGCGGGACTCATAGTTTGCATACGAAAGATCCACTGCGCTTCTTTTTGTAAGATCTTCTTATCATGATCACCGCCTCTCGCCAAAGGTTTAACGTGTTCAATCCCTTGAAATTTCAATGTCAAGGAGTCACCATTATGGCATTCCCATACATGCCGCGACACCGGAGTATCATCCTTTCTCCTTATATCCCCAATGTGGTCCCTAATCCTCCTTCTAAATTCTCTCTTCGTTTTGCCTATATACTGTAATTGGCAGCCACATGTGATCAGATAAACTACACCTTTGGTCTTACAGTTAATATAGGACCTATTGTCAAACACCCTGCCAGTCTTGGTGCTTTTGAAATTTTTACTGCACAAAATCGAGTCGCATGCCTTACATGAGCCACATCTGTAACTCCCATTGAACCCCCTGTCCAACCAGGTGTTTGGTTTGTTTTGTGTGCTCATGTGGCTATGCACAAGATGATCTTTTATATTGCGCCCTCTTTTGTATGTTATAAAGGGAGAGTCCCCTACCAGATTACCAACGTCAGGGTCAGCTTGCAAAATTCCCCAATATCTCTGCAGGATTTCTCTAACCTCCTTACTAGCAGAGTCGTAAGTACCAATGATCCGTATAGTGTCATCATCCGTCAAACGTGATTTGGGGTTAAGAAGATCATTTCGGTTGCATCCAAGTGCATTTTGATAGGCCTGTTTGAGAACATGTTTCGGATATCCTCTCCGTCTAAACCTGTCCTCCAGTTCCCTCGCTGACATTTTATAGTCTGATATAGTGGAACAGTTGCGTCTCGCCCTCAGGAACTGGCCCTTGGGTATTCCACGTTTAAGGTTAGCTGGATGGCAGCTTTCCCATCTGAGGAGACTATTAGTGGCAGTCTTTTTACGGAACATGTTGGTTTGGATGTTCCCAGATGGTGTTTTCGAGATCAAAATATCAAGAAACGTGATCTTGTTGTCATTGATCTCACAAGTAAAAAATAAGCCCAGATTGTTTACATTAAGAGTCGCCACAAATTCCTCAAATTGTGCCTTGGTACCTTTCCAGAGGATCAGGATATCGTCTATAAATCTCAGCCATAGCACGATGCACGATGTCCATTTTTCCATTCCATCATTAAAGACAGTTTCATGCTCCCACCAGCCCAAGTACAAATTGGCATATGTGGGAGCACAGGGGCTGGCAGGGTGTTTGACAATAGGTCCTATATTAACTGTAAGACCAAAGGTGTAGTTTATCTGATCACATGTGGCTGCCAATTACAGTATATAGGCAAAACGAAGAGAGAATTTAGAAGGAGGATTAGGGACCACATTGGGGATATAAGGAGAAAGGATGATACTCCGGTGTCGCGGCATGTATGGGAATGCCATAATGGTGACTCCTTGACATTGAAATTTCAAGGGATTGAACACGTTAAACCTTTGGCGAGAGGCGGTGATCATGATAAGAAGATCTTACAAAAAGAAGCGCAGTGGATCTTTCGTATGCAAACTATGAGTCCCGCCGGTTTAAATGAAAAGATCTCATATGCATGCTTCCTGTGAGCATAACATCAAAGAAATCTATTTCTTTTGTTTACTTTTTTCCCCCCATGTGGGTGGTGGTATATGTGGCACAACTATGCACCTGACCTCCCCTAACAATATCATCTGTGTGTTTTCACATTAAACTACTGCTGACCCCTGTTCACACTGTTAGAGGACCCATATGCGGTTTTTTTCTCTAACTGATTCATTGAATATGTGATATTACGTTTAACTAAATAGCCTAAACTGTGTCTAGTTTAATGAACGACCCTAAACTGTACCTACTACGTTCCGACAGTATTACACTCTGTGTTGGTTATGATGATCAAATAAGGGCAAGAATTCCATCCTTGATCGGAGTGTGTATCATTATGAGGTTTTTCCGATAAGAGTTTTGAGGATGGTCTGTGGATCATCATGATACTACAAATCTTTGGCATCTCTGCCTATTACATGTCTGTCCCGTTATCTGTGTTTATCCGCTTCAGGTCTCCAGGGTTACGAAGGACGCTTTATCGTCACACTTCAGCCTGATTGGCTGGGCTGTTTGGGGGCTCGCCACAGTCCGGATACGTCACTGCTGGGACGTGTCTTTGTCTGATTGGTGGTGGGCTGACAGCCTCGTCAATGCAGGGGGAGGGCTCTAGCCCTTCATATGCTCCCAGTCTCGCCGGCTCGTGTGCGGCCATTTGTATTAGAGTCGTGCACGAGCCGGGAGAAATAAATGTTAGCACGAAATTGTGCTTAACCGGCATCAACTTTAACAATCCCTGATGATGTGTCACACCTACCAGTGACATTGAAACGCGTAGGGTTGTCCTAATTAATGCAGCGGTGGTTTGGAGAATTGTCCAAGATTAGTCCGTCAACAGGACTAACTCTTCTCTCTGACCACTTGTTGTGAGCCCGGTGGGCTGGAATTATTTTCTCTCAGCAAGTTGCTGTCAGGGCTGTATACTATAAGAGGAGAGTCTCACCACCTCCTATCCCTGACTACCTTGTCTGAGCCTGAATATATGTCATTATGGGCTATATGAGCCATATTTTATAATATATTAATAAAATTCAATTTTAATCGTTCTAATCAGGCAGTCAATCTATCTATTCAGTGAACGACATTTACATTACCATTAAGTGGATTCATTATACTAATATACTCCATTCTAGTGGAGATGGCAGGATTTTTGACAGGGGACATTGACATGGATAAATGGGTGCATGATGCTAAAGAGGTATTTTCGGAGAATGAAATTGTGTCGTCCACCCAGAGCTTTAGTATTACGGCTTCCTTTCGCCAACTCACAAAAGCCTATAAAGATCATCTTAGATCATGGTGGGAGGTTCAAACGTTGGAAACATATATTAAAAATCAGATCGTCCCAAGAGGTTTGAGGATCTCATTGACTCCTGCAGCGAGAATTAGATCACCTGATTTTCTCAAAAAATGGGAAAAGGAGTCAATTGAATCCTCGTTGAGATTCATGGGAATATTGCTGGAGGAGGAAAAAAACTGCTTAGTCAGGAGCACACAGGAATTGAAAGATGGTATTAATCTGGTACACAAATTTGCGAGTAATCAAGAGTATGAGAGGAAAGAGACTGTTTTACAACAGACAGTGGAAAAGTTTATCAGTAACATTAAGGAAAGAAAACATTTTCAGTTCGTGCGCGATACTCTCGATTTCAAAGAGGGTAGAATATTTGACTATAGTATAAGAACTGGTGCGTCCCATGAAGTGGACACAGATGTGTCCTCCTCCGAGCAAGAATTTTCTGACTCAGAGCATTTCAAAAACCACCCCAGACGACAACGGGGAGGGATGGAGTCAGGCAGATATGTTAACCGCGGTAACCAAAGAGGTAGGGGCAGAGGAAAAGCAGCCAATCGGGGTGGTTTTTTATCCAAGAGCCACCCTATCTCAGAGTACCTCTTGAGGGACAGAAGGGAGGTTTAAGATCAGGACCTCCAGTATCTAGGGATGAATCCCAGGTGATTAATTTGTCCTCCCGAACGTTATCTGCGGAGGAACTGGGCATCCTTAGTAAGGGACTATCATTCGTCCCTACCAATAGGTTTGATTTGTTTCAATGGGTTAAGGATCTTAACCTGTTTGCACGTAAACTCAAATGGAAGAAGTTCTTCAAGACACATGACCAACGTCAATGTACTGAATTGGGGATTATGGAAGAGGATTTACCAAACCTCAGGCTGTTGGAGGGTCTATGGGAAGAAAGTCACAGGGAAGAGGGTAAGGGTCCCTTTACCACACTTAGGGTACCCTCGACGAAATTTGCTCCCCTGAATGACAACACCCCGATCGATGTTTTCGTTAAAGTAGTGGAGGACCAACTTAGATTACTCGATCATTCCAGGCCTTCTGGTTTCAATACAACACAAGATGAAATGGTCGCTTTACGATCACTTGAGGGTGATGACACTATCATAATAAAGCCCTCTGATAAGGGTGGTAATGTTGTGGTAATGGACCGCACGAGATATAGCATGATGTGCTACCAGATATTAAATGACCATCAATGTTATAAAGTGTTGGAATCCGATCCTTCCATGAGTTTCAGAAATCAATTGAAATGTATCCTGAGCTCAGCCAAATGCCTCAGCCTAATTAGTGAGAAGGAAATGGCGTTTATGCTGCCCGATTTTCCACAGACGGCCACCTTCTATTGTCTCCCAAAAATACACAAGGGGACTAAGCCACTGAAGGGTAGGCCAATTGTGTCAGGAATCGATAGCCTGTCTCAAAATGCAAGCATCTACATCGACCAGATTCTTAGACCTTTTGTGGTGTCCCTTCCTTCATATGTAAGGGACACTATGGATGTCTTGCGTAAGCTTGAAGGCATACGCTGCGATCAGGATGTCCTATTGGCATCACTTGATGTGGAAGCCCTATATAGCTCCATTCCTCATGATCAGGGGTGTGTAGCTGTCGAATACTTTCTGAAGGGTAAGGGCACACAGTTTCAGACTCACAACGAGTTTGTTGTAACATTGCTTAGGTTTATTCTAGAGCATAATTCTTTTATCTTTGACCAGAAAACGTACCATCAACTCAGGGGTGTGGCTATGGGAAGCCCCTGTGCTCCCACATATGCCAATTTGTACTTGGGCTGGTGGGAGCATGAAACTGTCTTTAATGATGGAATGGAAAAATGGACATCGTGCATCGTGCTATGGCTGAGATTTATAGACGATATCCTGATCCTCTGGAAAGGTACCAAGGCACAATTTGAGGAATTTGTGGCGACTCTTAATGTAAACAATCTGGGCTTATTTTTTACTTGTGAGATCAATGACAACAAGATCACGTTTCTTGATATTTTGATCTCGAAAACACCATCTGGGAACATCCAAACCAACATGTTCCGTAAAAAGACTGCCACTAATAGTCTCCTCAGATGGGAAAGCTGCCATCCAGCTAACCTTAAACGTGGAATACCCAAGGGCCAGTTCCTGAGGGCGAGACGCAACTGTTCCACTATATCAGACTATAAAATGTCAGCGAGGGAACTGGAGGACAGGTTTAGACGGAGAGGATATCCGAAACATGTTCTCAAACAGGCCTATCAAAATGCACTTGGATGCAACCGAAATGATCTTCTTAACCCCAAATCACGTTTGACGGATGATGACACTATACGGATCATTGGTACTTACGACTCTGCTAGTAAGGAGGTTAGAGAAATCCTGCAGAGATATTGGGGAATTTTGCAAGCTGACCCTGACGTTGGTAATCTGGTAGGGGACTCTCCCTTTATAACATACAAAAGAGGGCGCAATATAAAAGATCATCTTGTGCATAGCCACATGAGCACACAAAACAAACCAAACACCTGGTTGGACAGGGGGTTCAATGGGAGTTACAGATGTGGCTCATGTAAGGCATGCGACTCGATTTTGTGCAGTAAAAATTTCAAAAGCACCAAGACTGGCAGGGTGTTTGACAATAGGTCCTATATTAACTGTAAGACCAAAGGTGTAGTTTATCTGATCACATGTGGCTGCCAATTACAGTATATAGGCAAAACGAAGAGAGAATTTAGAAGGAGGATTAGGGACCACATTGGGGATATAAGGAGAAAGGATGATACTCCGGTGTCGCGGCATGTATGGGAATGCCATAATGGTGACTCCTTGACATTGAAATTTCAAGGGATTGAACACGTTAAACCTTTGGCGAGAGGCGGTGATCATGATAAGAAGATCTTACAAAAAGAAGCGCAGTGGATCTTTCGTATGCAAACTATGAGTCCCGCCGGTTTAAATGAAAAGATCTCATATGCATGCTTCCTGTGAGCATAACATCAAAGAAATCTATTTCTTTTGTTTACTTTTTTCCCCCCATGTGGGTGGTGGTATATGTGGCACAACTATGCACCTGACCTCCCCTAACAATATCATCTGTGTGTTTTCACATTAAACTACTGCTGACCCCTGTTCACACTGTTAGAGGACCCATATGCGGTTTTTTTCTCTAACTGATTCATTGAATATGTGATATTACGTTTAACTAAATAGCCTAAACTGTGTCTAGTTTAATGAACGACCCTAAACTGTACCTACTACGTTCCGACAGTATTACACTCTGTGTTGGTTATGATGATCAAATAAGGGCAAGAATTCCATCCTTGATCGGAGTGTGTATCATTATGAGGTTTTTCCGATAAGAGTTTTGAGGATGGTCTGTGGATCATCATGATACTACAAATCTTTGGCATCTCTGCCTATTACATGTCTGTCCCGTTATCTGTGTTTATCCGCTTCAGGTCTCCAGGGTTACGAAGGACGCTTTATCGTCACACTTCAGCCTGATTGGCTGGGCTGTTTGGGGGCTCGCCACAGTCCGGATACGTCACTGCTGGGACGTGTCTTTGTCTGATTGGTGGTGGGCTGACAGCCTCGTCAATGCAGGGGGAGGGCTCTAGCCCTTCATATGCTCCCAGTCTCGCCGGCTCGTGTGCGGCCATTTGTATTAGAGTCGTGCACGAGCCGGGAGAAATAAATGTTAGCACGAAATTGTGCTTAACCGGCATCAACTTTAACAATCCCTGATGATGTGTCACACCTACCAGTGACATTGAAACGCGTAGGGTTGTCCTAATTAATGCAGCGGTGGTTTGGAGAATTGTCCAAGATTAGTCCGTCAACAGGACTAACTCTTCTCTCTGACCACTTGTTGTGAGCCCGGTGGGCTGGAATTATTTTCTCTCAGCAAGTTGCTGTCAGGGCTGTATACTATAAGAGGAGAGTCTCACCACCTCCTATCCCTGACTACCTTGTCTGAGCCTGAATATATGTCATTATGGGCTATATGAGCCATATTTTATAATATATTAATAAAATTCAATTTTAATCGTTCTAATCAGGCAGTCAATCTATCTATTCAGTGAACGACATTTACATTACCATTAAGTGGATTCATTAAAACAGTGGAAACCCCCAACAAGTGACCCCATTTTGGAAACTACACCCCATGAGGAAATTATCTAGGAGTACAGTGAGCAGTTTGACCCCACAGGTGTTTTACAGAACTTATTGGAAGTAGGCCGTAAAAATTAAAATCTAATTTTTTTCAAATAAAATGTATGTTTAGGTATTTTTGTTTCATTTCCACAAGGACTGAAGGAGAAAAAGCACCATAAAATTAGTAAAGCAACTTCTCCCGAGTAAAACAATACCCCACATGTGGTCAGAAACGGCTGTTTGGACACACGGTAGGGCTCAGAATGGAACTAGCACCATTTGGATTTTGGATAGTGTCTGGGCGCCATGTCACATTTGCTGAGCCCCTGTAGTACTAGTACAGTGGAAACACCCCAAAATTGACTCCATTTGGAAAACTGCACCCCCTGAGGAGTCATCTAGGGGTATAGTGAAAATTTTGATCACAAAGGTTTTTTGCTGAATTAATTAGAATTAAGCTATGAAAATGAAAAATTTTTTTTTTTTCCAACAAGATGTAGTTTTAGATCAACATTTTTCATTTTTACAAGGAATAGAGAAGAAAAAGCACCCCAACATTTGTAAAGTAATTTCTCCCGAGTACGGTAACACCCCATATGTGGTTATAATCGGCTGTTTACGTATATGGGAGCATTCAGAAGAAAAGGAGCAGTATTTATCTTTTGGAGCGTAGATTTTTCTGCAATGGTTTGCGGACGCCATGTTGCATTTGCAAAACCCCTGATGTACCAAACAAAAGTGACCCCGTTTTAGAAACTACACCCCTAAAGGCATTTATCAAGGGGTGTAGTGAGAATTTAGACTCCACAGGTGTTTTTCTGAAATGAATACGCAGTGGATGGTGCAAAGTGAAAATTGCAATTTTTCCACTGATCTGCCCATTCACCGCACAAGATGTTGTGCCCCTAGAGAATCTTACCCCATAAATTGTTAAGCGGGTTCTCCCGGGTATGGTAATGCCTTACTTGTGGCCATAAATTGCTGTTTGGGCACACTGTAGAGCTAAGAAGGAATAGACCGCCATTTTGAGCATGGATTTTGCTTGGTAGTTTTGTTTGAGTTTTGCTGGTATTTCAGTTTATAATGTGGTGGCATATGTAATCTGTGCGGAGTATATCAGTGGTATATGTAAGCTGTGCGGAGTACATCAGGGTATATGTAATCTGTGTGGAGTACATCAGTGTATATGTAATCTGTGCGGAGTATATCAGGGGTATATGTAATCTGTGCGGGGTACATCAGGGCATAATAAGAGGGTATAATAATGGGGTAAATAATACAATTATCCATAGATGTGTGTTACGATGTGAAGCGATCCGTTATGCGCAGGCCGGTGTCACACTGGTAAACGGTTTTCTTTCTTATCCCCCTTTTGTAACGCTCTGCACCTTTTGTGGACTTTTTCTCCTTCGTAGTTTGGGAAATATTACTGGGAAAGTTTTGCGCTGGTATAATACGGGCGCCCTCGCTTCCAGCGGATGTGCGATGTCCCTTCCCTTTCCTAGTTCCTAAATACTAGGGCCCTGAACCTGAAGGAATGTTCCCCTCCGGCCTGCGCATTGAGATGTATTTTCATCACCGCATTACTAGTGCCGTAACTTTTTTGTTTTTCAGTTGATTGAGCGGTGTGCGGGCTTGTTTTTTGCGAGACGGGCTGTAGATTTTATTGGTATCATTTTAGAACACATACGACTTTTTGATCACTTTTTATTTCATTTTTTCGTAAAGGAAATTACCAAAAACAAGCAATTCTGGAATAGTTTTTTATTGTTTTTTTTATCGGCATCCACAGTGCACCCTAAGTTACATGTTAGCTTTATTCTGCGGGTCGATACGATTACGGCGATACCAAATTTATATAGTTTTTTTTATGTATTGCGGCTTTTGCACAATAAAATCACTTTTTTTATAAAATCATTTGTTTTCTGTGTCGCCATATTCTAAGACCCATAACTTTTTTATTTTTGCGTGCACAAAGCGGTGTCAGGGATTATTTTTTGCGGGACAAATTGTCGTTTTTATTAGTACTATTTTGGAGTAAATGTGACTTTTTGATCACTTTTTATAGAATTTTTGGAAGGAGATGTGACCTAAAAACAAAGATTCTGGCGTTGTTTTTCATGTTTTTTTTTTTTACGGCGTTCACCGTGCGGAATAAATTACATAATAGTTTTGTAGTTTGGGTCGTTATGGACGCGGCGATACCAATTATGTATAGTTTTTTTTATTTTTACGGTTTTCCCATAATAAAAGACTTACTATTGGAAAAAAAGTCAGTTTAGCTTTATTTTTATTTTAAATGTGTGTGTTTTTATTGTTTTACCACATTTTTATTAACTTTTTTTTACTTTTCTGACTTGTCCCACTAGGGGACATGAGGGCCTGATGCCCCGATCGCTACTCTAATACACTGTACTACATACGAAGTGCAGTGTATTAGCGTTGTCAGTTATTCACTGACAGCAAGCCTATGAGGACACGCCGCATGCGGGTCCTCATCGGCTCCCGTACAAGGCAGACTCGGACGTCATTTTCTGGCGTCCGATTGCCACAGCAACCCAGCGATTGCGTCACTGGGTTGCCGGTAGGGTGAAAACCTATTGAGCGCAGCATCTGAGGGGTTAATCTGCCGGATCGGAGAATAGCTCCGGTCCTGGCAGTTACAGGAGGGTGCCAGCTGTATAATACAGCTGTCACCCCGCGGTGATGGTGCCGGCTCTGCTTCTGAGCCCGCACAATCACTGCGCCGTACATGTACGGCGCTTTGCGGGAAGCACCTCCCGACAGCGCCGTACATGTACGGCGCATGTCGGGAAGGGGTTAAAGCAATCTGACGACACTCTTACCAACCAACATCGCATACTCCAACGTGACCTCTGCCAAATACAAATGGTACTGATACCTACGATTATCGAATAATAGGCCTCTGATGCATAAGAGGGAGTTGCAAGACCAATTAAAAGAGCCGTGGAACAATGGGTTACTGAAGATACATGAATCTAAAGAAAAGATAGTTAACAAACTGTTGAACTTGTTCTCATTCTCCATTTTCCTCAAGAGTAAGCCCTATTAAGCCTTATTTGGCTACTTCTTTGATTCAGGGAGAATTATTACAAGGTACATGTGCACCTAATTTATTTAACAAAACCCTCAATATGTGGGGAGCGACTAAATTATTGTTGGATAGGTTGCCATGGGTTAAAAAGCCATGGTTGTGTGGGCCTTTCTCAAAGGTGTATTTATTTGCATTGATGCTACCGCCGGGAGTATAGGCAATACTGTGGTCATGTTTGTATGCCAACATAATAGGGACTAATCTTTTTTTAGTGTATAACTCAATGGTACATTAATGATATGGAACAATGTTTGACATGTGTAGTCACATGTGCAAATGACACAGAGCAAAGACTTTGTAAAGCTGGTAAAGTTAATTGTCCTAACACAGGTCAGAAAAAGACAATTTTATAAATGTTTACATAACAAATGCTACCACACTAGAATCTTATGATGGGCAAGATTTAGGATTTAGGCCAGAGTTGCACCTAGACATTTAGTACTACTACTGATTGACTTTTACTCTTGTTAAACCCTCAATGTTTTGGAAACGGGTGGAGGACTTTGTCTTCAATAGAATGGGCTTTCTGCGATGCTGAGGCAGTTTGGACTCCACTGTTAGAAGGGCTAGAGTGATGGTGATTTCACTCATCCTAGACCTGGAGTGGATTCTGTGCATTAGCCTCCCATGGGCGAACTGTTGCTATGTCAAAAAGATTTAGGTTAGCCAATCCAACAAAAAAAAATTTATTAATCTGTCACCTAAATGTTACATCAGTATTAGTAGAACTCTGTACTAGGGTAAATATGCTTTTTTAAACTTAGGAAAGAAACAAAAGTTAGGATGAGGATTAAATACAAATTCAGAATGAAGACAACCGTCTGCAGCTTCGGCTCGACTGCCCCTTTCTTTTGAGTGGCCCCTCAATGTTTTGGAAACGGGTGGAGGACTTTGTCTTCATTAGAATGGGCCCCCCTGCGATGCTGAGGCAGTTTGGACTCCACTCTTAGAAGGCCTAGAGTGATAGTGATTTCACTGATCCTAGACCCGTAGTGGACTCTGTGCATTAGCATCCCATGGGCAAACTGTTGTTATGTCAAAAAGATTTAGGTTAGCCAATCCAACCAAAAAATGTATTAATCTGTCACCTAAATGTTACATCAGTGTTAGTAGATCTCTGTCCTAGGGTAAATATGCTTTTTTAAATTTAGGAAACAAACAAAAGTTAGGATGAGGATTAAATAAAAAATCTAAAGTATTACAAACGCCTGCAGCTTCGGTTCGACTGTCCCTTACATTTGAGTGGCCCCTCAATGTTTTGGAAACGGGTGGAGGACTTTCTCTTCATTAGAATGGGCCCCCTGCGATGCTGAGGCAGTTTGGACTCCACTCTTAGAAGGCCTAGAGTGATGATGATTTCACTGATCCTAGACACGGGGTAAACTCTGTGCATTAGCATCCCATGGGCGAACTGTTGTTATGTCAAAAAGATTTAGGGAGGCCAATCCAAACAAAAAATTGATTAATCTGTCAACTAAATGTTACATCAGTATTAGTAGAACTCTGTACTAGGGTAAATATGATTTTTTAAACTTAGGAAAGAAACAAAAGTTAGGATGAGGATTAAATACAAATTCAGGATGAAGACAACCGTCTGCAGCTTCGGCTCGACTGCCCCTTTCTTTTGAGTGGCCCCTCAATGTTTTGGAAACGGGTGGAGGACTTTGTCTTCATTAGAATGGGCCCCCCTGCGATGCTGAGGCAGTTTGGACTCCACTCTTAGAAGGCCTAGAGTGATAGTGATTTCACTGATCCTAGACCCGTAGTGGACTCTGTGCATTAGCATCCCATGGGCAAACTGTTGTTATGTCAAAAAGATTTAGGTTAGCCAATCCAACCAAAAAATGTATTCATCTGTCACCTAAATGTTACATCAGTGTTAGTAGATCTCTGTCCTAGGGTAAATATGCTTTTTTAAATTTAGGAAACAAACAAAAGTTAGGATGAGGATTAAATAAAAATTCAGAATTATTACAAAAGTCTGCAGCTTCGGTTCGACTGCCCCTTACATTTGAGTGGCCCCTCAATGTTTTGGAAACGGGTGGAGGACTTTGTCTTCATTAGAATGGGCCCCCTGCGATGCTGAGGCAGTTTGGACTCCACTTTTAGAAGGCCTAGAGTGATGATGATTTCACTGATCCTAGACACGGGGTAAACTCTGTGCATTAGCATCCCATGGGCGAACTGTTGTTATGTCAAAAAGATTTAGGGAGGCCAATCCAAACAAAAAATTGATTAATCTGTCAACTAAATGTTACATCAGTATTAGTAGAACTCTGTACTAGGGTAAATATGCTTTTTTAAACTTAGGAAAGAAACAAAAGTTAGGATGAGGATTAAATACAAATTCAGGATCAAGACAACCGTCTGCAGCTTCGGCTCGACTGCCCCTTTCTTTTGAGTGGCCCCTCAATGTTTTGGAAACGGGTGGAGGACATTGTCTTCATTAGAATGGGCCTCCCTGCGATGCTGAGGCAGTTTGGACTCCACTCTTAGAAGGCCTAGAGTGATAGTGATTTCACTGATCCTAGACCCGTAGTGGACTCTGTGCATTAGCATCCCATGGGCGAACTGTTGTTATGTCAAAAAGATTTAGGTTAGCCAATCCAACCCAAAAATTTATTAATCTGTCACCTAAATGTTACATCAGTGTTAGTAGATCTCTGTCCTAGGGTAAATATGCTTTTTTAAATTTAGGAAACAAACAAAAGTTAGGATGAGGATTAAATAAAAATTCAGAATTATTACAAAAGTCTGCAGCTTCGGTTCGACTGCCCCTTACATTTGAGTGGCCCCTCAATGTTTTGGAAACGGGTGGAGGACTTTGTCTTCATTAGAATGGGCCCCCTGCAATGCTGAGGCAGTTTGGACTCCACTTTTAGAAGGCCTAGAGTGATGATGATTTCACTGATCCTAGACACGGGGTAAACTCTGTGCATTAGCATCCCATGGGCGAACTGTTGTTATGTCAAAAAGATTTAGGGAGGCCAATCCAAACAAAAAATTCATTAATCTGTCAACTAAATGTTACATCAGTATTAGTAGAACTCTGTACTAGGGTAGATATGCTTTTTTAAACTTAGGAAAGAAACAAAAGTTAGGATGAGGATTAAATACAAATTCAGGATGAAGACAACCGTCTGCAGCTTCGGCTCGACTGCCCCTTTCTTTTGAGTGGCCCCTCAATGTTTTGGAAACGGGTGGAGGACATTGTCTTCATTAGAATGGGCCCCCCTGCGATGCTGAGGCAGATTGGACACCACTCTTAGAAGGCCTAGAGTGATAGTGATTTCACTGATCCTAGACCCGTAGTGGACTCTGTGCATTAGCATCCCATGGGCGAACTGTTGTTATGTCAAAAAGATTTAGGTTAGCCAATCCAACCAAAAAATTTATTAATCTGTCACCTAAATGTTACATCAGTGTTAGTAGATGATCTCTGTCCTAGGGTAAATATGTTTTTTTAAATTTAGGAAACAAACAAAAGTTAGGATGAGGATTAAATAAAAAATCTGAATTATTACAAACGTCTGCAGCTTCGGTTCGACTGCCCCTTACATTTGAGTGGCCCCTCAATGTTTTGGAAACGGGTGGGGGACTTTGTCTTCATTAGAATGGGTCCCCTGCGATGCTGAGGCAGTTTGGACTCCACTCTTAGAAGGCCTAGAGTGATGATGATTTCACTGATCCTAGACACGGGGTAAACTCTGTGCATTAGCATCCCATGGGCGAACTGTTGTTATGTCAAAAAGATTTAGGGAGGCCAATCCAAACAAAAAATTGATTAATCTGTCAACTAAATGTTACATCAGTATTAGTAGAACTCTGTACTAGGGTAAATATGCTTTTTTAAACTTAGGAAAGAAACAAAAGTTAGGATGAGGATTAAATACAAATTCAGGATGAAGACAACCGTCTGCAGCTTCGGCTCGACTGCCCCTTTCTTTTGAGTGGCCCCTCAATGTTTTGGAAACGGGTGGAGGACATTGTCTTCATTAGAATGGGCCCCCCTGTGATGCTGAGGCAGTTTGGACTCCACTCTTAGAAGGCCTAGAGTGATAGTGATTTCACTGATCCTAGACCCGTAGTGGACTCTGTGCATTAGCATCCCATGGGCAAACTGTTGTTATGTCAAAAAGATTTAGGTTAGCCAATCCAACCAAAAAATGTATTAATCTGTCACCTAAATGTTACATCAGTGTTAGTAGATCTCTGTCCTAGGGTAAATATGCTTTTTTAAACTTAGGAAACAAACAAAAGTTAGGATGAGGATTAAATAAAAATTCAGAATTATTACAAAAGTCTGCAGCTTCGGTTCGACTGCCCCTTACATTTGAGTGGCCCCTCAATGTTTTGGAAATGGGTGGAGGACTTTGTCTTCATTAGAATGGGCCCCCTGCGATGCTGAGGCAGTTTGGACTCCACTCTTAGAAGGCCTAGAGTGATGATGATTTCACTGATCCTAGACACGGGGTAAACGCTGTGCATTAGCATCCCATGGGCGAACTGTTGTTATGTCAAAAAGATTTAGGGAGGCCAATCCAAACAAAAAATTGATTAATCTGTCAACTAAATGTTACATCAGTATTAGTAGAACTCTGTACTAGGGTAAATATGCTTTTTTAAACTTAGGAAAGAAACAAAAGTTAGGATGAGGATTAAATACAAATTCAGGATGAAGACAACCGTCTGCAGCTTCGGCTCGACTGCCCCTTTCTTTTGAGTGGCCCCTCAATGTTTTGGAAACGGGTGGAGGACATTGTCTTCATTAGAATGGGCCCCCCTGCGATGCTGAGGCAGTTTGGACTCCACTCTTAGACGGCCTAGAGTGATAGTGATTTCACTGATCCAGACCCGTAGTGGACTCTGTGCATTAGCATCCCATGGGTAAACTGTTGTTATGTCAAAAAGATTTAGGTTAGCCAATCCAACCAAAAAATGTATTAATCTGTCACCTAAATGTTACATCAGTGTTAGTAGATCTCTGTCCTAGGGTAAATATGCTTTTTTAAATTTAGGAAACAAACAAAAGTTAGGATGAGGATTGAATAAAAAATCTGAATTATTACAAACGTCTGCAGCTTCGGTTCGACTGCCCCTTACATTTGAGTGGCCCCTCAATGTTTTGGAAATGGGTGGAGGACTTTGTCTTCATTAGAATGGGCCCCCTGCGATGCTGAGGCAGTTTGGACTCCACTCTTAGAAGGCCTAGAGTGGTGATGATTTCACTGATCCTAGACACGGGGTAAACTCTGTGCATTAGCATCCCATGGGCGAACTGTTGTTATGTCAAAAAGATTTAGGGAGGCCAATCCAAACAAAAAATTGATTAATCTGTCAACTAAATGTTACATCAGTATTAGTAGAACTCTGTACTAGGGTAAATATGCTTTTTTAAACTTAGGAAAGAAACAAAAGTTAGGATGAGGATTAAATACAAATTCAGGATGAAGACAACCGTCTGCAGCTTCGGCTCGACTGCCCCTTTCTTTTGAGTGGCCCCTCAATGTTTTGGAAACGGGTGGAGGACTTTGTCTTCATTAGAATGGGCCCCCCTGCGATGCTGATGCAGTTTGGACTCCACTCTTAGAAGGCCTAGAGTGATAGTGATTTCACTGATCCTAGACCCGTAGTGGACTCTGTGCATTAGCATCCCATGGGCAAACTGTTGTTATGTCAAAAAGATTTAGGTTAGCCAATCCAACCAAAAAATGTATTAATCTGTCACCTAAATGTTACATCAGTGTTAGTAGATCTCTGTCCTAGGGTAAATATGCTTTTTTAAACTTAGGAAACAAACAAAAGTTAGGATGAGGATTAAATAAAAAATCAGAATTATTACAAACGTCTGCAGCTTCGGTTCGACTGCCCCTTACATTTGAGTGGCCCCTCAATGTTTTGGAAACGGGTGGAGGACTTTGTCTTCATTAGAATGGGCCCCCTGCGATGCTGAGGCAGTTTGGACTCCACTCTTAGAAGGCCTAGAGTGATGATGATTTCACTGATCCTAGACACGGGGTAAACTCTGTGCATTAGCATCCCATGGGCGAACTGTTGTTATGTCAAAAAGATTTAGGGAGGCCAATCCAAACAAAAAATTGATTAATCTGTCAACTAAATGTTACATCAGTATTAGTAGAACTCTGTACTAGGGTAAATATGCTTTTTTAAACTTAGGAAAGAAACAAAAGTTAGGATGAGGATTAAATACAAATTCAGGATGAAGACAACCGTCTGCAGCTTCGGCTCGACTGCCCCTTTCTTTTGAGTGGCCCCTCAATGTTTTGGAAACGGGTGGAGGACATTGTCTTCATTAGAATGGGCCCCCCTGCGATGCTGAGGCAGTTTGGACTCCACTCTTAGAAGGCCTAGAGAGATAGTGATTTCACTGATCCTAGACCCGTAGTGGACTCTGTGCATTAGCATCCCATGGGCAAACTGTTGTTATGTCAAAAAGATTTAGGTTAGCCAATCCAACCAAAAAATGTATTAATCTGTCACCTAAATGTTACATCAGTGTTAGTAGATGATCTCTGTCCTAGGGTAAATATGTTTTTTTAAATTTAGGAAACAAACAAAAGTTAGGATGAGGATTAAATAAAAAATCTGAATTATTACAAACGTCTGCAGCTTCGGTTCGACTGCCCCTTACATTTGAGTGGCCCCTCAATGTTTTGGAAACGGGTGGGGGACTTTGTCTTCATTAGAATGGGTCCCCTGCGATGCTGAGGCAGTTTGGACTCCACTCTTAGAAGGCCTAGAGTGATGATGATTTCACTGATCCTAGACACGGGGTAAACTCTGTGCATTAGCATCCCATGGGCGAACTGTTGTTATGTCAAAAAGATTTAGGGAGGCCAATCCAAACAAAAAATTGATTAATCTGTCAACTAAATGTTACATCAGTATTAGTAGAACTCTGTACTAGGGTAAATATGCTTTTTTAAACTTAGGAAAGAAACAAAAGTTAGGATGAGGATTAAATACAAATTCAGGATGAAGACAACCGTCTGCAGCTTCGGCTCGACTGCCCCTTTCTTTTGAGTGGCCCCTCAATGTTTTGGAAACGGGTGGAGGACATTGTCTTCATTAGAATGGGCCCCCCTGTGATGCTGAGGCAGTTTGGACTCCACTCTTAGAAGGCCTAGAGTGATAGTGATTTCACTGATCCTAGACCCGTAGTGGACTCTGTGCATTAGCATCCCATGGGCAAACTGTTGTTATGTCAAAAAGATTTAGGTTAGCCAATCCAACCAAAAAATGTATTAATCTGTCACCTAAATGTTACATCAGTGTTAGTAGATCTCTGTCCTAGGGTAAATATGCTTTTTTAAACTTAGGAAACAAACAAAAGTTAGGATGAGGATTAAATAAAAATTCAGAATTATTACAAAAGTCTGCAGCTTCGGTTCGACTGCCCCTTACATTTGAGTGGCCCCTCAATGTTTTGGAAATGGGTGGAGGACTTTGTCTTCATTAGAATGGGCCCCCTGCGATGCTGAGGCAGTTTGGACTCCACTCTTAGAAGGCCTAGAGTGATGATGATTTCACTGATCCTAGACACGGGGTAAACGCTGTGCATTAGCATCCCATGGGCGAACTGTTGTTATGTCAAAAAGATTTAGGGAGGCCAATCCAAACAAAAAATTGATTAATCTGTCAACTAAATGTTACATCAGTATTAGTAGAACTCTGTACTAGGGTAAATATGCTTTTTTAAACTTAGGAAAGAAACAAAAGTTAGGATGAGGATTAAATACAAATTCAGGATGAAGACAACCGTCTGCAGCTTCGGCTCGACTGCCCCTTTCTTTTGAGTGGCCCCTCAATGTTTTGGAAACGGGTGGAGGACATTGTCTTCATTAGAATGGGCCCCCCTGCGATGCTGAGGCAGTTTGGACTCCACTCTTAGACGGCCTAGAGTGATAGTGATTTCACTGATCCAGACCCGTAGTGGACTCTGTGCATTAGCATCCCATGGGTAAACTGTTGTTATGTCAAAAAGATTTAGGTTAGCCAATCCAACCAAAAAATGTATTAATCTGTCACCTAAATGTTACATCAGTGTTAGTAGATCTCTGTCCTAGGGTAAATATGCTTTTTTAAATTTAGGAAACAAACAAAAGTTAGGATGAGGATTGAATAAAAAATCTGAATTATTACAAACGTCTGCAGCTTCGGTTCGACTGCCCCTTACATTTGAGTGGCCCCTCAATGTTTTGGAAATGGGTGGAGGACTTTGTCTTCATTAGAATGGGCCCCCTGCGATGCTGAGGCAGTTTGGACTCCACTCTTAGAAGGCCTAGAGTGATGATGATTTCACTGATCCTAGACACGGGGTAAACTCTGTGCATTAGCATCCCATGGGCGAACTGTTGTTATGTCAAAAAGATTTAGGGAGGCCAATCCAAACAAAAAATTGATTAATCTGTCAACTAAATTTTACATCAGTATTAGTAGAACTCTGTACTAGGGTAAATATGCTTTTTTAAGCTTAGGAAAGAAACAAAAGTTAGGATGAGGATTAAATACAAATTCAGGATGAAGACAACCGTCTGCAGCTTCGGCTCGACTGCCCCTTTCTTTTGAGTGGCCCCTCAATGTTTTGGAAACGGGTGGAGGACATTGTCTTCATTAGAATGGGCCCCCCTGCGATGCTGAGGCAGTTTGGACTCCACTCTTAGAAGGCCTAGAGTGATGATGATTTCACTGATCCTAGACACGGGGTAAACTCTGTGCATTAGCATCCCATGGGCGAACTGTTGTTATGTCAAAAAGATTTAGGGAGGCCAATCCAAACAAAAAATTGATTAATCTGTCAACTAAATTTTACATCAGTATTAGTAGAACTCTGTACTAGGGTAAATATGCTTTTTTAAACTTAGGAAAGAAACAAAAGTTAGGATGAGGATTAAATACAAATTCAGGATGAAGGCAACCGTCTGCAGCTTCGGCTCGACTGCCCCTTTCTTTTGAGTGGCCCCTCAATGTTTTGGAAATAGGTGGAGGACATTGTCTTCATTAGAATGGGCCCCCCTGCGATGCTGAGGCAGTTTGGACTCCACTCTTAGAAGGCCTAGAGAGATAGTGATTTCACTGATCCTAGACCCGTAGTGGACTCTGTGCATTAGCATCCCATGGGCAAACTGTTGTTATGTCAAAAAGATTTAGGTTAGCCAATCCAACCAAAAAATGTATTAATCTGTCACCTAAATGTTACATCAGTGTTAGTAGATTATCTCTGTCCTAGGGTAAATATGCTTTTTTAAATTTAGGAAACAAACAAAAGTTAGGATGAGGATTAAATAAAAAATCTGAATTATTACAAACGTCTGCAGCTTCGGTTCGACTGCCCCTTACATTTGAGTGGCCCCTCAATGTTTTGGAAACGGGTGGGGGACTTTGTCTTCATTAGAATGGGCCCCCTGCGATGCTGAGGCAGTTTGGACTCCACTCTTAGAAGGCCTAGAGTGATGATGATTTCACTGATCCTAGACACGGGGTAAACTCTGTGCATTAGCATCCCATGGGCGAACTGTTGTTATGTCAAAAAGATTTAGGGAGGCCAATCCAAACAAAAAATTGATTAATCTGTCAACTAAATTTTACATCAGTATTAGTAGAACTCTGTACTAGGGTAAATATGCTTTTTTAAACTTAGGAAAGAAACAAAAGTTAGGATGAGGATTAAATACAAATTCAGGATGAAGACAACCGTCTGCAGCTTCGGCTCGACTGCCCCTTTCTTTTGAGTGGCCCCTCAATGTTTTGGAAACGGGTGGAGGACATTGTCTTCATTAGAATGGGCCCCCCTGCGATGCTGAGGCAGTTTGGACTCCACTCTTAGAAGGCCTAGAGTGATAGTGATTTCACTGATCCTAGACCCGTAGTGGACTCTGTGCATTAGCATCCCATGGGCAAACTGTTGTTATGTCAAAAAGATTTAGGTTAGCCAATCCAACCAAAAAATGTATTAATCTGTCACCTAAATGTTACATCAGTGTTAGTAGATCTCTGTCCTAGGGTAAATATGCTTTTTTAAATTTAGGAAACAAACAAAAGTTAGGATGAGGATTAAATAAAAAATCTGAATTATTACAAACGTCTGCAGCTTCGGTTCGACTGCCCCTTACATTTGAGTGGCCCCTCAATGTTTTGGAAACGGGTGGGGGACTTTGTCTTCATTAGAATGGGCCCCCTGCGATGCTGAGGCAGTTTGGACTCCACTCTTAGAAGGCCTAGAGTGATGATGATTTCACTGATCCTAGACACGGGGTAAACTCTGTGCATTAGCATCCCATGGGCGAACTGTTGTTATGTCAAAAAGATTTAGGGAGGCCAATCCAAACAAAAAATTGATTAATCTGTCAACTAAATTTTACATCAGTATTAGTAGAACTCTGTACTAGGGTAAATATGCTTTTTTAAACTTAGGAAAGAAACAAAAGTTAGGATGAGGATTAAATACAAATTCAGGATGAAGACAACCGTCTGCAGCTTCGGCTCGACTGCCCATTTCTTTTGAGTGGCCCCTCAATGTTTTGGAAACGGGTGGAGGACATTGTCTTCATTAGAATGGGCCCCCCTGCGATGCTGAGGCAGTTTGGACTCCACTCTTAGAAGGCCTAGAGAGATAGTGATTTCACAGATCCTAGACCCGTAGTGGACTCTGTGCATTAGCATCCCATGGGCAAACTGTTGTTATGTCAAAAAGATTTAGGTTAGCCAATCCAACCAAAAAATGTATTAATCTGTCACCTAAATGTTACATCAGTGTTAGTAGATCTCTGTCCTAGGGTAAATATGCTTTTTTAAATTTAGGAAACAAACAAAAGTTAGGATGAGGATTAAATAAAAAATCTGAATTATTACAAACGTCTGCAGCTTCGGTTCGACTGCCCCTTACATTTGAGTGGCCCCTCAATGTTTTGGAAACGGGTGGAGGACTTTGTCTTCATTAGAATGGGCCCCCTGCGATGCTGAGGCACTTTGGACTCCACTCTTAGAAGGCCTAGAGTGATGATGATTTCACTGATCCTAGACACGGGGTAAACTCTGTGCATTAGCATCCCATGGGCGAACTGTTGTTATGTCAAAAAGATTTAGGGAGGCCAATCCAAACAAAAAATTGATTAATCTGTCAATTAAATGTTACATTAGTATTAGTAGAACTCTGTACTAGGGTAAATATGCTTTTTTAAACTTAGGAAAGAAACAAAAGTTAGGATGAGGATTAAATACAAATTCAGGATGAAGACAACCGTCTGCAGCTTCGGCTCGACTGCCCCTTTCTTTTGAGTGGCCCCTCAATGTTTTGGAAACGGGTGGAGGACATTGTCTTCATTAGAATGGGCCCCCCTGCGATGCTGAGGCAGTTTGGACTCCACTCTTAGAAGGCCTAGAGAGATAGTGATTTCACTGATCCTAGACCCGTAGTGGACTCTGTGCATTAGCATCCCAAGGGCAAACTGTTGTTATGTCAAAAAGATTTAGGTTAGCCAATCCAACCAAAAAATGTATTAATCTGTCACCTAAATGTTACATCAGTGTTAGTAGATCTCTGTCCTAGGGTAAATATGCTTTTTTAAATTTAGGAAACAAACAAAAGTTAGGATGAGGATTAAATAAAAAATCTGAATTATTACAAACGTCTGCAGCTTCGGTTCGACTGCCCCTTACATTTGAGTGGCCCCTCAATGTTTTGGAAACGGGTGGAGGACTTTGTCTTCATTAGAATGGGCCCCCTGCGATGCTGAGGCACTTTGGACTCCACTCTTAGAAGGCCTAGAGTGATGATGATTTCACTGATCCTAGACACGGGGTAAACTCTGTGCATTAGCATCCCATGGGCGAACTGTTGTTATGTCAAAAAGATTTAGGGAGGCCAATCCAAACAAAAAATTGATTAATCTGTCAATTAAATGTTACATCAGTATTAGTAGAACTCTGTACTAGGGTAAATATGCTTTTTTAAACTTAGGAAAGAAACAAAAGTTAGGATGAGGATTAAATACAAATTCAGGATGAAGACAACCGTCTGCAGCTTCGGCTCGACTGCCCCTTTCTTTTGAGTGGCCCCTCAATGTTTTGGAAACGGGTGGAGGACATTGTCTTCATTAGAATGGGCCCCCCTGCGATGCTGAGGCAGTTTGGACTCCACTCTTAGAAGGCCTAGAGTGATAGTGATTTCACTGATCCTAGACCCGTAGTGGACTCTATGCATTAGCATCCCATGGGCGAACTGTTGTTATGTCAAAAAGATTTAGGTTAGCCAATCCAACCAAAAAATATATTACTCTGTCACCTAAATGTTACATCAGTGTTAGTAGATCTCTGTCCTAGGGTAAATATGCTTTTTTAAACGTAGGAAACAAACAAAAGTTAGGATGAGGATTAAATAAAAAATCTGAATTATTACAAACGTCTGCAGCTTCGGTTCGACTGCCCCTTACATTTGAGTGGCCCCTCAATGTTTTGGAAACGGGTGGAGGACTTTGTCTTCATTAGAATGGGCCCCCTGCGATGCTGAGGCAGTTTGGACTCCACTCTTAGAAGGCCTAGAGTGATGATGATTTCACTGATCCTAGACACGGGGTAAACTCTGTGCATTAGCATCCCATGGGCGAACTGTTGTTATGTCAAAAAGATTTAGGGAGGCCAATCCAAACAAAAAATTGATTAATCTGTCAACTAAATTTTACATCAGTATTAGTAGAACTCTGTACTAGGGTAAATATGCTTTTTTAAACTTAGGAAAGAAACAAAAGTTAGGATGAGGATTAAATACAAATTCAGGATGAAGACAACCGTCTGCAGCTTCGGCTCGACTGCCCCTTTCTTTTGGGTGGCCCCTCAATGTTTTGGAAACGGGTGGAGGACATTGTCTTCATTAGAATGGGCCCCCCTGCGATGCTGAGGCAGTTTGGACTCCACTCTTAGAAGGCCTAGAGTGATAGTGATTTCACTGATCCTAGACCCGTAGTGGACTCTGTGCATTAGCATCCCATGGGCAAACTGTTGTTATGTCAAAAAGATTTAGGTTAGCCAATCCAACCAAAAAATGTATTAATCTGTCACCTAAATGTTACATCAGTGTTAGTAGATCTCTGTCCTAGGGTAAATATGCTTTTTTAAATTTAGGAAACAAACAAAAGTTAGGATGAGGATTAAATAAAAAATCTGAATTATTACAAACGTCTGCAGCTTCGGTTCGACTGCCCCTTACATTTGAGTGGCCCCTCAATGTTTTGGAAACGGGTGGGGGACTTTGTCTTCATTAGAATGGGCCCCCTGCGATGCTGAGGCAGTTTGGACTCCACTCTTAGAAGGCCTAGAGTGATGATGATTTCACTGATCCTAGACACGGGGTAAACTCTGTGCATTAGCATCCCATGGGCGAACTGTTGTTATGTCAAAAAGATTTAGGGAGGCCAATCCAAACAAAAAATTGATTAATCTGTCAACTAAATTTTACATCAGTATTAGTAGAACTCTGTACTAGGGTAAATATGCTTTTTTAAACTTAGGAAAGAAACAAAAGTTAGGATGAGGATTAAATACAAATTCAGGATGAAGACAACCGTCTGCAGCTTCGGCTCGACTGCCCCTTTCTTTTGAGTGGCCCCTCAATGTTTTGGAAACGGGTGGAGGACATTGTCTTCATTAGAATGGGCCCCCCTGCGATGCTGAGGCAGTTTGGACTCCACTCTTAGAAGGCCTAGAGTGATAGTGATTTCACTGATCCTAGACCCGTAGTGGACTCTGTGCATTAGCATCCCATGGGCAAACTGTTGTTATGTCAAAAAGATTTAGGTTAGCCAATCCAACCAAAAAATGTATTAATCTGTCACCTAAATGTTACATCAGTGTTAGTAGATCTCTGTCCTAGGGTAAATATGCTTTTTTAAATTTAGGAAACAAACAAAAGTTAGGATGAGGATTAAATAAAAAATCTGAATTATTACAAACGTCTGCAGCTTCGGTTCGACTGCCCCTTACATTTGAGTGGCCCCTCAATGTTTTGGAAACGGGTGGGGGACTTTGTCTTCATTAGAATGGGCCCCCTGCGATGCTGAGGCAGTTTGGACTCCACTCTTAGAAGGCCTAGAGTGATGATGATTTCACTGATCCTAGACACGGGGTAAACTCTGTGCATTAGCATCCCATGGGCGAACTGTTGTTATGTCAAAAAGATTTAGGGAGGCCAATCCAAACAAAAAATTGATTAATCTGTCAACTAAATTTTACATCAGTATTAGTAGAACTCTGTCCTAGGGTAAATATGCTTTTTTAAACTTAGGAAAGAAACAAAAGTTAGGATGAGGATTAAATAAAAATTCAGGATGAAGACAACCGTCTGCAGCTTCGGCTCGACTGCCCCTTTCTTTTGAGTGGCCCCTCAATGTTTTGGAAACGGGTGGAGGACATTGTCTTCATTAGAATGGGCCCCCCTGCGATGCTGAGGCAGTTTGGACTCCACTCTTAGAAGGCCTAGAGTGATAGTGATTTCACTGATCCTAGACCCGTAGTGGACTCTGTGCATTAGCATCCCATGGGCAAACTGTTGTTATGTCAAAAAGATTTAGGTTAGCCAATCCAACCAAAAAATGTATTAATCTGTCACCTAAATGTTACATCAGTGTTAGTAGATCTCTGTCCTAGGGTAAATATGCTTTTTTAAATTTAGGAAACAAACAAAAGTTAGGATGAGGATTAAATAAAAAATCTGAATTATTACAAACGTCTGCAGCTTCGGTTCGACTGCCCCTTACATTTGAGTGGCCCCTCAATGTTTTGGAAACGGGTGGAGGACTTTGTCTTCATTAGAATGGGCCCCCTGCGATGCTGAGGCACTTTGGACTCCACTCTTAGAAGGCCTAGAGTGATGATGATTTCACTGATCCTAGACACGGGGTAAACTCTGTGCATTAGCATCCCATGGGCGAACTGTTGTTATGTCAAAAAGATTTAGGGAGGCCAATCCAAACAAAAAATTGATTAATCTGTCAATTAAATGTTACATCAGTATTAGTAGAACTCTGTACTAGGGTAAATATGCTTTTTTAAACTTAGGAAAGAAACAAAAGTTAGGATGAGGATTAAATACAAATTCAGGATGAAGACAACCGTCTGCAGCTTCGGCTCGACTGCCCCTTTCTTTTGAGTGGCCCCTCAATGTTTTGGAAACGGGTGGAGGACATTGTCTTCATTAGAATGGGCCCCCCTGCGATGCTGAGGCAGTTTGGACTCCACTCTTAGAAGGCCTAGAGTGATAGTGATTTCACTGATCCTAGACCCGTAGTGGACTCTGTGCATTAGCATCCCATGGGCGAACTGTTGTTATGTCAAAAAGATTTAGGTTAGCCAATCCAACCAAAAAATGTATTAATCTGTCACCTAAATGTTACATCAGTGTTAGTAGATCTCTGTCCTAGGGTAAATATGCTTTTTTAAATTTAGGAAACAAACAAAAGTTAGGATGAGGATTAAATAAAAAATCAGAATTATTACAAACGTCTGCAGCTTCGGTTCGACTGCCCCTTACATTTGAGTGGCCCCTCAATGTTTTGGAAACGGGTGGGGGACTTTGTCTTCATTAGAATGGGCCCCCTGCGATGCTGAGGCAGTTTGGACTCCACTCTTAGAAGGCCTAGAGTGATGATGATTTCACTGATCCTAGACACGGGGTAAACTCTGTGCATTAGCATCCCATGGGCGAACTGTTGTTATGTCAAAAAGATTTAGGGAGGCCAATCCAAACAAAAAATTGATTAATCTGTCAACTAAATTTTACATCAGTATTAGTAGAACTCTGTACTAGGGTAAATATGCTTTTTTAAACTTAGGAAAGAAACAAAAGTTAGGATGAGGATTAAATAAAAATTCAGGATGAAGACAACCGTCTGCAGCTTCGGCTCGACTGCCCCTTTCTTTTGAGTGGCCCCTCAATGTTTTGGAAACGGGTGGAGGACATTGTCTTCATTAGAATGGGCCCCCCTGCGATGCTGAGGCAGTTTGGACTCCACTCTTAGAAGGCCTAGAGTGATAGTGATTTCACTGATCCTAGACCCGTAGTGGACTCTGTGCATTAGCATCCCATGGGCAAACTGTTGTTATGTCAAAAAGATTTAGGTTAGCCAATCCAACCAAAAAATGTATTAATCTGTCACCTAAATGTTACATCAGTGTTAGTAGATCTCTGTCCTAGGGTAAATATGCTTTTTTAAATTTAGGAAACAAACAAAAGTTAGGATGAGGATTAAATAAAAAATCTGAATTATTACAAACGTCTGCAGCTTCGGTTCGACTGCCCCTTACATTTGAGTGGCCCCTCAATGTTTTGGAAACGGGTGGAGGACTTTGTCTTCATTAGAATGGGCCCCCTGCGATGCTGAGGCACTTTGGACTCCACTCTTAGAAGGCCTAGAGTGATGATGATTTCACTGATCCTAGACACGGGGTAAACTCTGTGCATTAGCATCCCATGGGCGAACTGTTGTTATGTCAAAAAGATTTAGGGAGGCCAATCCAAACAAAAAATTGATTAATCTGTCAATTAAATGTTACATCAGTATTAGTAGAACTCTGTACTAGGGTAAATATGCTTTTTTAAACTTAGGAAAGAAACAAAAGTTAGGATGAGGATTAAATACAAATTCAGGATGAAGACAACCGTCTGCAGCTTCGGCTCGACTGCCCCTTTCTTTTGAGTGGCCCCTCAATGTTTTGGAAACGGGTGGAGGACATTGTCTTCATTAGAATGGGCCCCCCTGCGATGCTGAGGCAGTTTGGACTCCACTCTTAGAAGGCCTAGAGTGATAGTGATTTCACTGATCCTAGACCCGTAGTGGACTCTGTGCATTAGCATCCCATGGGCGAACTGTTGTTATGTCAAAAAGATTTAGGTTAGCCAATCCAACCAAAAAATGTATTAATCTGTCACCTAAATGTTACATCAGTGTTAGTAGATCTCTGTCCTAGGGTAAATATGCTTTTTTAAATTTAGGAAACAAACAAAAGTTAGGATGAGGATTAAATAAAAAATCTGAATTATTACAAACGTCTGCAGCTTCGGTTCGACTGCCCCTTACATTTGAGTGGCCCCTCAATGTTTTGGAAACGGGTGGAGGACTTTGTCTTCATTAGAATGGGCCCCCTGCGATGCTGAGGCAGTTTGGACTCCACTCTTAGAAGGCCTAGAGTGATGATGATTTCACTGATCCTAGACACGGGGTAAACTCCGTGCATTAGCATCCCATGGGCGAACTGTTGTTATGTCAAAAAGATTTAGGGAGGCCAATCCAAACAAAAAATTGATTAATCTGTCAACTAAATTTTACATCAGTATTAGTAGAACTCTGTACTAGGGTAAATATGCTTTTTTAAACTTAGGAAAGAAACAAAAGTTAGGATGAGGATTAAATACAAATTCAGGATGAAGACAACCGTCTGCAGCTTCGGCTCGACTGCCCCTTTCTTTTGAGTGGCCCCTCAATGTTTTGGAAACGGGTGGAGGACATTGTCTTCATTAGAATGGGCCCCCCTGCGATGCTGAGGCAGTTTGGACTCCACTCTTAGAAGGCCTAGAGTGATAGTGATTTCACTGATCCTAGACCCGTAGTGGACTCTGTGCATTAGCATCCCATGGGCAAACTGTTGTTATGTCAAAAAGATTTAGGTTAGCCAATCCAACCAAAAAATGTATTAATCTGTCACCTAAATGTTACATCAGTGTTAGTAGATCTCTGTCCTAGGGTAAATATGCTTTTTTAAATTTAGGAAACAAACAAAAGTTAGGATGAGGATTAAATAAAAAATCTGAATTATTACAAACGTCTGCAGCTTCGGTTCGACTGCCCCTTACATTTGAGTGGCCCCTCAATGTTTTGGAAACGGGTGGGGGACTTTGTCTTCATTAGAATGGGCCCCCTGCGATGCTGAGGCAGTTTGGACTCCACTCTTAGAAGGCCTAGAGTGATGATGATTTCACTGATCCTAGACACGGGGTAAACTCTGTGCATTAGCATCCCATGGGCGAACTGTTGTTATGTCAAAAAGATTTAGGGAGGCCAATCCAAACAAAAAATTGATTAATCTGTCAACTAAATTTTACATCAGTATTAGTAGAACTCTGTACTAGGGTAAATATGCTTTTTTAAACTTAGGAAAGAAACAAAAGTTAGGATGAGGATTAAATACAAATTCAGGATGAAGACAACCGTCTGCAGCTTCGGCTCGACTGCCCCTTTCTTTTGAGTGGCCCCTCAATGTTTTGGAAACGGGTGGAGGACATTGTCTTCATTAGAATGGGCCCCCCTGTGATGCTGAGGCAGTTTGGACTCCACTCTTAGAAGGCCTAGAGTGATAGTGATTTCACTGATCCTAGACCCGTAGTGGACTCTGTGCATTAGCATCCCATGGGCAAACTGTTGTTATGTCAAAAAGATTTAGGTTAGCCAATCCAACCAAAAAATTTATTAATCTGTCACCTAGATGTTACATCAGTGTTAGTAGATCTCTGTCCTAGGGTAAATATGCTTTTTTAAATTTAGGAAACAAACAAAAGTTAGGATGAGGATTAAATAAAAAATCAGAATTATTACAAACGTCTGCAGCTTCGGTTCGACTGCCCCTTACATTTGAGTGGCCCCTCAATGTTTTGGAAACGGGTGGGGGACTTTGTCTTCATTAGAATGGGCCCCCTGCGATGCTGAGGCAGTTTGGACTCCACTCTTAGAAGGCCTAGAGTGATGATGATTTCACTGATCCTAGACACGGGGTAAACTCTGTGCATTAGCATCCCATGGGCGAACTGTTGTTATGTCAAAAAGATTTAGGGAGGCCAATCCAAACAAAAAATTGATTAATCTGTCAACTAAATTTTACATCAGTATTAGTAGAACTCTGTACTAGGGTAAATATGCTTTTTTAAACTTAGGAAAGAAACAAAAGTTAGGATGAGGATTAAATACAAATTCAGGATGAAGACAACCGTCTGCAGCTTCGGCTCGACTGCCCATTTCTTTTGAGTGGCCCCTCAATATTTTGGAAACGGGTGGAGGACATTGTCTTCATTAGAATGGGCCCCCATGCGATGCTGAGGCAGTTTGGACTCCACTCTTAGAAGGCCTAGAGTGATAGTGATTTCACAGATCCTAGACCCGTAGAGGACTCTGTGCATTAGCATCCCATGGGCAAACTGTTGTTATGTCAAAAAGATTTAGGTTAGCCAATCCAACCAAAAAATGTATTAATCTGTCACCTAAATGTTACATCAGTGTTAGTAGATCTCTGTCCTAGGGTAAATATGCTTTTTTAAATTTAGGGAACAAACAAAAGTTAGGATGAGGATTAAATAAAAAATCTGAATTATTACAAACGTCTGCAGCTTCGGTTCGACTGCCCCTTACATTTGAGTGGCCCCTCAATGTTTTGGAAACTGGTGGAGGACTTTGTCTTCATTAGAATGGGCCCCCTGCGATGCTGAGGCAGTTTGGACTCCACTCTTAGAAGGCCTAGAGTGATGATGATTTCACTGATCCTAGACACGGGGTAAACTCTGTGCATTAGCATCCCATGGGCGAACTGTTGTTATGTCAAAAAGATTTAGGGAGGCCAATCCAAACAAAAAATTGATTAATCTGTCAACTAAATTTTACATCAGTATTAGTAGAACTCTGTACTAGGGTAAATATGCTTTTTTAAACTTAGAAAAGAAACAAAAGTTAGGATGAGGATTAAATACAAATTCAGGATGAAGACAACCGTCTGCAGCTTCGGCTCGACTGCCCCTTTCTTTTGAGTGGCCCCTCAATGTTTTGGAAACGGGTGGAGGACTTTGTCTTCATTAGAATGGGCCCCCCTGCGATGCTGACACAGTTTGGACTCCACTCTTAGAAGGCCTAGAGTGATAGTGATTTCACTGATCCTAGACCCGTAGTGGACTCTATGCATTAGCATCCCATGGGCGAACTGTTGTTATGTCAAAAAGATTTAGGTTAGCCAATCCAACCAAAAAATGTATTACTCTGTCACCTAAATGTTACATCAGTGTTAGTAGATCTCTGTCCTAGGGTAAATATGCTTTTTTAAACGTAGGAAACAAACAAAAGTTAGGATGAGGATTAAATAAAAATTCAGAATTATTACAAAAGTCTGCAGCTTCGGTTCGACTGCCCCTTACATTTGAGTGGCCCCTCAATGTTTTGGAAACGGGTGGAGGACTTTGTCTTCATTAGAATGGGCCCCCTGCGATGCTGAGGCAGTTTGGACTCCACTCTTAGAAGGCCTAGAGTGATGATGATTTCACTGATCCTAGACACGGGGTAAACTCTGTGCATTAGCATCCCATGGGTGAACTGTTGTTATGTCAAAAAGATTTAGGGAGGCCAATCCAAACAAAAAATTCATTAATCTGTCAACTAAATGTTACATCAGTATTAGTAGAACTCTGTACTAGGGTAAATATGCTTTTTTAAACTTAGAAAAGAAACAAAAGTTAGGAGGAGGATTAAATACAAATTCAGGATGAAGACAACCGTCTGCAGCTTCGGCTCGACTGCCCCTTTCTTTTGAGTGGCCCCTCAATGTTTTGGAAACGGGTGGAGGACTTTGTCTTCATTAGAATGGGCCCCCCTGCGATGCTGAGGCAGTTTGGACTCCACTCTTAGAAGGCCTAGAGTGATAGTGATTTCACTGATCCTAGACCCGTGGTGGACTCTGTGCATTAGCATCCCATGGGCGAACTGTTGTTATGTCAAAAAGATTTAGGTTAGCCAATCCAACCAAAAAATGTATTAATCTGTCACCTAAATGTTACATCAGTGTTAGTAGATCTCTGTCCTAGGGTAAATATGCTTTTTTAAACTTAGGAAACAAACAAAAGTTAGGATGAGGATTAAATAAAAATTCAGAATTATTACAAAAGTCTGCAGCTTCGGTTCAACTGCCCCTTACATTTGAGTGGTCCCTCAATGTTTTGGAAACGGGTGGAGGACTTTGTCTTCATTAGAATGGGCCCCCTGCGATGCTGAGGCAGTTTGGACTCCACTCTTAGAAGGCCTAGAGTGATGATGATTTCACTGATCCTAGACACGGGGTAAACTCTGTGCATTAGCATCCCATGGGCGAACTGTTGTTATGTCAAAAAGATTTAGGGAGGCCAATCCAAACAAAAAATTCATTAATCTGTCAACTAAATGTTACATCAGTATTAGTAGAACTCTGTACTAGGGTAAATATGCTTTTTTAAACTTAGGAAAGAAACAAAAGTTAGGATGAGGATTAAATACAAATTCCGGATGAAGACAACCGTCTGCAGCTTCGGCTCGACTGCCCCTTTCTTTTGAGTGGCCCCTCAATGTTTTGGAAATGGGTGGAGGACTTTGTCTTCATTAGAATGGGCCCCCCTGCGATGCTGAGGCAGTTTGGACTCCACTCTTAGAAGGCCTAGAGTGATAGTGATTTCACTGATCCTAGACCCGTAGTGGACTCTGTGCATTAGCATCCCATGGGCGAACTGTTGTTATGTCAAAAAGATTTAGGTTAGCCAATCCAACCAAAAAATGTATTAATCTGTCACCTAAATGTTACATCAGTGTTAGTAGATCTCTGTCCTAGGGTAAATATGCTTTTTTAAACTTAGGAAACAAACAAAAGTTAGGATGAGGATTAACAGGTTCCCGACCGCTGGCCGTAAATATACGGCCAGCGGTCAGGGTCTCTAAAGTCTGCCGTATAGACTATTTACGGCGGCACTTCAGAGACTGTGCACGCGCGATCGCGTGCACACAGCTCTGTGCCCTGGCTGTTGCTAACAGCCATGGGCACTGGGCAGAATGTCAGGGGTCAATCTTTTGGCCCCTGAACATGTGATCGCTGTGACAACCAATCACAGCGATCACATGCATTTCTGCATAGAAAACAGTGTGCACGCGATCGCGTGCACACAGCCCTGTGCCCACGCTGTTACCAACAGCTCTGGGCACTGGGCAGAGTATCAGGGACCAATCTGATGGTCCCTGAACATGTGGTCGCTGTGAAAACCTATCACAGCGACCACATTTGTTTTATTTTGACTTTTCTGGCAGTAATATTCCTGCCTCTTTTCTTCTCCTCAAACATTGTTTCAGTTTGAGGAGAAGAAGAGACTCGGGAGAATTGCTGCCAGAAGATTACAGTTACAGTTACAAAAAAATACAGTTACACTCTAAAACATTCTCTGTATAGATAGATTTCTATCTATCTATACAATCTATCTATCCATCTATCTTTTTTTCTATATATCTACCTTTCTATCTTTTATTCTATTAGAATAGGCAGGTAGGGAGTATATAATTATATATATATCCACATATATATAATATATATAGCAATAGCGGTTTATTTTTTTGTTAGCGGTAGTGTAGATATATATAGCAGTTAGTTTGTGTGTTTTATATAAAAAAAAAACAAAAAAAAACAACAATTTGTTTAGTTAGTGTTAGTGTTAGTTACGTTATGGCGAGGAAGTTGTTTAGCGCCGAGGAGGCATACGCTATGCTGTGGTCTGAGTCGGAGACCGCATCAGAGATGGCGTCCGAGATGGAACCTGTTTTAGGTAGTGACGATGACAGCGTCACTTCAGGTTCATCTTCAGGGGACGTTGTCCCTGATGCAGTTGAAACTGCAGAACTTGAAAGCGCAGGGCCAAGTAGCGCTGTAGCACGGGACAGCCTGGTCCCTTCAGTCCAGGCTCTTGTATGGGCACCTGCCCATTCTTTTGGGCCTAGAATCCACGGATTTACTGCCACTCCTGGCATAACCGTGGACAATACAAATTTTGTCCAAATGGATTACTTCCATTTATTTATAACGGACGACATCCTAAATCAGATTGTCCACGAAACAAATTTATATGCCACTCAATATATAAGGCAGAAACCTTCATCCACCCATGCCAGAGATTGGACGCCCACCAATTTGCTGGAATTAAAAAAAATGTTGGGGCTCACCCTAAATATGGGTATTGTCAAAAAGCCCTCCATTAGGTCTTACTGGTCAACAAGACCCGCCCAAGCCACCCCAGTATATTCTGCAGTAATGCCCAGGTCTCGTTATGAGACAATAATGAGGTTCCTCCACTTCAATGACAACGCACAGGCCCCCCCAAGTACCGATGCAAACTGGGATCGGTTGTTCAAAATAAGACCGCTAATAAATTCCCTGAATAATTTATTTCTGCAACTCTACACCCCTGAGCAGAATGTAAGTGTGGACGAATCCCTCCTCAACTTTCATGGCAGACTTAGCTTTCGCCAATATCTACCTTCAAAAAGGGCAAGATATGGCGTTAAGCTCTACAAATTGTGTGAAAGCGGGTCAGGATATACCACCGCCTTCAGAATTTATGAAGGGCGGGACCGCACAATAAATGTTCCTGGATGCCCCCCTGATCTTTCCACCAGCAGTAAGATCGTGTGGGAGATAATGCAGCCTCTGCTTCACAAGGGGTACCACCTGTACTGTGATAATTTTTATTCCAGTGTGCCCCTGTTTAGGCATTTGCATGCTGCAAGGACTGGGGCATGTGGTACCATGCGCAAAAACAGAATTGGTTTTCCACAGCAATTAGTGGGGAAGCGCATGGTAAAGGGGGACTCCTGTGCTTATGCATCTGAAGAATTGCTGGCGGTCAAGTTCAGGGATCGCAAAGATGTGTATGTGCTAAGCACGATTCATACCGCAGGAACAGTGGCAGTGAGGGAAAGGGGGGTAACATCGGACAAGCACAAACCAGTGAGCGTGTCCGAATATAACAAGTACATGGGGGGGTGGATTTAAGCGACCAGGTTTTACAGCCTTATTTAGTAAAACGCAAAACTAAAACCTGGTACAAAAAAGTGGCCATTTATTTGTTACAGGTGGCAATCCACAACTCATTTGTGCTCTACAAAAAAAACAGAGGCAGAGACACATACCTGGATTTCCAGGAAAAAATTATTGAAGGCCTCATTTTTGATGTTCAGGACACCCGAGAATGCCCCCAGTCTGAGGATGTCACGCGACTGACTGAAAGACACTTCATCAGTCGGATTCCCCCAACACCAACCAGAAGCAACCCCCAGAAAAAGTGCCGCGTCTGCAGAAAAGACGGGCACCGCAAAGATTCCCGATATTTCTGTCCTTCATGTCCCTCACAACCAGGCCTGTGCATTGAGCCATGTTTTAAAAAATACCACACAGTTCTGAATTATTAGATTTTAGTTAATTCGTTGAAAATATATTTGCCCTACATTACGTTTTTATTTTTCCCCTGATTTTACTCCAAGGGTGAGGGAGGGAATGGGTGGGTGGGGGGTGGATGTCATGTTTGCATATTCTCTAAAGTTCATCTGCTGGAGAGCTCCATTTGCATAAACCTGCAATTTCTTATTTTAGAAAACCCCAAAAAATAAATTCCCATTATACCCCTAGATGAATATTTTGGGATTTCTGCTTCAAGAGCAGATATTTTGGAAGTGTTATAGAAACTCTGTTGAGTTTTGTAAAACCAGCTTTGAAAAAAAGCGATTTGTGAAATAATCTTCTTCTATCCTCCGCCCTCCTACTTCTCTATGTGATAAATAAGACACACATATTTGGTATCCCCATGCTCAGGAGAAGTGGAAGAATGTGAAAGGAGATGAATTTTGGCCGTGGTCTATGCCGTGTGTGAAAAATGCTGGTATAAACTGACGCATTTGCTAAAAAATTGCTAATTTTATTTTGATCCATCTTATTCAAGAAACTTTCAGAAGAAAACTGGACTGTCTAAAAATATGATAAACCCCTTGAAGAAAACCTTGTGGGGTCTACTTGCGTGAATGAAGTAATTTATGGGGTGATTCTAATCTTTCAGCAGCATTACGCCCACCAGAAAACAGTATGCTGCTATAAAATCAAATGCAAAATTCCTGGACCGAAAAGCCTCCTTTTATGCCAAGCCCTGGCACATGCCCGCACAGTGAATAAGGCACACATATTTGGTATCCCCATGCACGGGAGAAGTGAAAGAATGTGAAAGGAGATGAATTTTGTCCGTGGTCTATGCCGTATGTGAAAAATACTAGCCTAAACTGACGCATTTGCTAAAAAATAGCTGATTTTTTTTTGTTCCATCTTATTCAAGAAACTTTCAGAAGAAAACTGGACTTGCTAAAAATATGATAAACCCCTTGAAGGAAACCTTGTGGGGTCTACTTGTGTGAATGAAGTAATTTATGGGGTAATTCTAATGTTTCAGCAGCATTACGCCCCCCAGAAAACAGTATGCTGCTATAAAATCAAATTCAAAATTCCTGGACCGAAAAGCCTCCTTTTATGCCAAGCCCTGGCACATGCCCGCACAGTGAATAAGGCACACATATTTGGTATCCCCATGCACGGGAGAAGTGAAAGAATGTGAAAGGAGATGAATTTTGTCCGTGGTCTATGCCGTATGTGAAAAATACTAGCCTAAACTGACGCATTTGCTAAAAAATAGCTGATTTTTTTTTGTTCCATCTTATTCAAGAAACTTTCAAAAGAAAACTGGACTTGCTAAAAATATGATAAACCCCTTGAAGGAAACCTTGTGGGGTCTACTTGTGCGAATGAAGTCATTTATGGGGTGATTCTAATGTTTCAGCAGCATTACACCCCCCAGAAAACAGTATGCAGCTATAAAATCAAATGCAAAATTCCTGGACCGAAAAGGCCGAAAAGCCTCCTTTTATGCCAAGCCCTGGCACATGCCCGCACAGTGAATAAGGCACACATATTTGGTATCCCCATGCACGGGAGAAGTGGAAGAATGTGAAAGGAGATTAATTTTGTCCGTGGTCCATACCGTGTGTGAAAAATGCTAGCATAAACTGGCGCAATTGCTAAATTCTTGCATTTTTTTCCAATTTTGCCCACTTTAGAGAAAAAAAATAAATTATATATACTGAAAAATGCCACTAAAACAAAGCCCTATCTGTCCTTTAAAAAGAGTGTAAAATTCAAAGATGAACTTTATTCACCTGCTGCGTTATAGTCATCTAAATAAGCGCATAGCAAAATTGTGAAATTTGCTCTGGTCATTTAGCTGTAAAACAGCCTAGTCCTTAACCGGTTAAATAAAAATTCAGAATTATTACAAAAGTCTGCAGCTTCGGTTCGACTGCCCTTTACATTTGAGTGGCCCCTCAATGTTTTGGAAACGGGTGGAGGACTTTGTCTTCATTAGAATGGGCCCCCTGCGATGCTGAGGCAGTTTGGACTCCACTCTTAGAAGGCCTAGAGTGATGATGATTTCACTGATCCTAGACACGGGGTAAACTCTGTGCATTAGCATCCCATGGGCGAACTGTTGTTATGTCAAAAAGATTTAGGGAGGCCAATCCAAACAAAAAATTGATTAATCTGTCAACTAAATGTTACATCAGTATTAGTAGAACTCTGTACTAGGGTAAATATGCTTTTTTAAACTTAGGAAAGAAACAAAAGTTAGGATGAGGATTAAATACAAATTCAGGATGAAGACAACCGTCTGCAGCTTCGGCTCGACTGCCCCTTTCTTTTGAGTGGCCCCTCAATGTTTTGGAAACGGGTGGAGGACATTGTCTTCATTAGAATGGGCCCCCCTGCGATGCTGAGGCAGTTTGGACTCCACTCTTAGAAGGCCTAGAGTGATAGTGATTTCACTGATCCTAGACCCGTAGTGGACTCTGTGCATTAGCATCCCATGGGCGAACTGTTGTTATGTCAAAAAGATTTAGGTTAGCCAATCCAACCAAAAAATGTATTAATCTGTCACCTAAATGTTACATCAGTATTAGTAGATCTCTGTCCTAGGGTAAATATGCTTTTTTAAATTTAGGAAACAAACAAAAGTTAGGATGAGCATTAAATAAAAAATCTGAATTATTACAAACGCCTGCAGCTTCGGTTCGACTGCCCCTTACATTTGAGTGGCCCCTCAATGTTTTGGAAACGGGTGGAGGACTTTGTCTTCATTAGAATGGGCCCCCTGCGATGCTGAGGCAGTTTGGACTCCACTCTTAGAAGGCCTAGAGTGATGATGATTTCACTGATCCTAGACACAGGGTAAACTCTGTGCATTAGCATCCCATGGGCGAACTGTTGTTATGTCAAAAAGATTTAGGGAGGCCAATCCAAACAAAAAATTGATTAATCTGTCAACTAAATGTTACATCAGTATTAGTAGAACTCTGTACTAGGGTAAATATGCTTTTTTAAACTTAGGAAAGAAACAAAATTTAGGATGAGGATTAAATACAAATTCAGGATGAAGACAACCGTCTGCAGCTTCAGCTCGACTGCCCCTTTCTTTTGAGTGGCCCCTCAATATTTTGGAAATGGGTGGAGGACTTTGTCTTCATTAGAATGGGCCCCCCTGCGATGCTGAGGCAGTTTGGACTCCACTCTTAGAAGGCCTAGAGTGATAGTGATTTCACTGATCCTAGACCCGTAGTGGACTCTGTGCATTAGCATCCCATGGGCAATCTGTTGTTATGTCAAAAAGATTTAGGTTAGCCAATCCAACCAAAAAATGTATTAATCTGTCACCTAAATGTTACATCAGTGTTAGTAGATCTCTGTCCTAGGGTAAATATGCTTTTTTAAACTTAGGAAACAAACAAAAGTTAGGATGAGGATTAAATAAAAATTCAGAATTATTACAAAAGTCTGCAGCTTCGGTTCGACTGCCCCTTACATTTGAGTGGCCCCTCAATGTTTTGGAAACGGGTGGAGGACTTTGTCTTCATTAGAATGGGCCCCCTGCGATGCTGAGGCAGTTTGGACTCCACTCTTAGAAGGCCTAGAGTGATGATGATTTCACTGATCCTAGACAAGGGGTAAACTCTGTGCATTAGCATCCCATGGGCGAACTGTTGTTATGTCAAAAAGATTTAGGGAGGCCAATCCAACCAAAAAATGTATTAATCTGTCACCTAAATGTTACATCAGTGTTAGTAGATCTCTGTCCTAGGGTAAATATGCTTTTTTAAATTTAGGAAACAAACAAAAGTTAGGATGAGGATTAAATAAAAAATCTGAATTATTACAAACGCCTGCAGCTTCGGTTCGACTGTCCCTTACATTTGAGTGGCCCCTCAATGTTTTGGAAACGGGTGGAGGACTTTGTCTTCATTAGAATGGGCCCCCTGCGATGCTGAGGCAGTTTGGACTCCACTCTTAGAAGGCCTAGAGTGATGATGATTTCACTGATCCTAGACACGGGGTAAACTCTGTGCATTAGCATCCCATGGGCGAACTGTTGTTATGTCAAAAAGATTTAGGGAGGCCAATCCAAACAAAAAATTGATTAATCTGTCAACTAAATGTTACATCAGTATTAGTAGAACTCTGTACTAGGGTAAATATGCTTTTTTAAACTTAGGAAAGAAACAAAATTTAGGATGAGGATTAAATACAAATTCAGGATGAAGACAACCGTCTGCAGCTTCAGCTCGACTGCCCCTTTCTTTTGAGTGGCCCCTCAATGTTTTGGAAACGGGTGGAGGACTTTGTCTTCATTAGAATGGGCCCCCCTGCGATGCTGAGGCAGTTTGGACTCCACTCTTAGAAGGCCTAGAGTGATAGTGATTTCACTGATCCTAGACCCGTAGTGGACTCTGTGCATTAGCATCCCATGGGCAAACTGTTGTTATGTCAAAAAGATTTAGGTTAGCCAATCCAACCAAAAAATGTATTAATCTGTCACCTAAATGTTACATCAGTGTTAGTAGATCTCTGTCCTAGCGTAAATATGCTTTTTTAAATTTAGGAAACAAACAAAAGTTAGGATGAGGATTAAATAAAAAATCAGAATTATTACAAACGTCTGCAGCTTCGGTTCGACTGCCCCTTACATTTGAGTGGCCCCTCAATGTTTTGGAAACGGGTGGAGGACTTTGTCTTCATTAGAATGGGCCCCCTGCGATGCTGAGGCAGTTTGGACTCCACTCTTAGAAGGCCTAGAGTGATGATGATTTCACTGATCCTAGACTCGGGGTAAACTCTGTGCATTAGCATCCCATGGGCGAACTGTTGTTATGTCAAAAAGATTTAGGGAGGCCAATCCAAACAAAAAATGTATTAATCTGTCACCTAAATGTTACATCAGTATTAGTAGAACTCTGTACTAGGGTAAATATGCTTTTTTAAACTTAGGAAAGAAACAAAAGTTAGGATGAGGATTAAATAAAAATTCAGGATGAAGACAACCGTCTGCAGCTTCGGCTCGACTGCCCCTTTCTTTTGAGTGGCCCCTCAATGTTTTGGAAACGGGTGGAGGACTTTATCTTCGTTAGAATGGGCCCCCCTGCGATGCTGAGGCAGTTTGGACTCCACTCTTAGAAGGCCTAGAGTGATAGTGATTTCATTGATCCTAGACCCGTAGTGGACTCTATGCATTAGCATCCCATGGGCAAACTGTTGTTATGTCAAAAAGATTTAGGTTAGCCAATCCAACCAAAAAATGTATTAATCTGTCACCTAAATGTTACATCAGTGTTAGTAGATCTCTGACCTAGGGTAAATATGCTTTTTTAAATTTAGGAAACAAACAAAAGTTAGGATGAGGATTAAATAAAAAATCAGAATTATTACAAACGTCTGCAGCTTCGGTTCGACTGCCCCTTACATTTGAGTGGCCCCTCAATGTTTTGGAAACGGGTGGAGGACTTTGTCTTCATTAGAATGGGCCCCCCTGCGATGCTGAGGCAGTTTGGACTCCACTCTTAGACGGCCTAGAGTGATAGTGATTTCACTGATCCAGACCCGTAGTGGACTCTGTGCATTAGCATCCCATGGGTAAACTGTTGTTATGTCAAAAAGATTTAGGTTAGCCAATCCAACCAAAAAATGTATTAACCCTTTAAACTTTTCACAGGAATTAAAGCAAAGTAGGGGTGAAATTTACAAATTTCATATTTTTTGCAGAAATTTATTTTTAATCCAATTTTCTTTATAACACAGAAAGTTTTACCATAGAAATGCAACTCAATGTTTACTGCCCAGATTCTGCAGTTTTAGGAAATATCCCACATGTGGCCGTAGCGTGCTACTGGACTGAAGCACCGGCCTCAGAATCAAAGTAGCACCTAGTGGATTTTGGGGCCTTATTTTTATTCGAATATATTTTAGGCACCATGTGAGGTTTGAAGGGCTCTTGCGGTGCCAAAACAGGGGAAATCCCCGAAAAGTGATCCCATTTGGGAAACTACACACCTCAAGGAAATTATCTAGGGGTATATTGAGCATTTTGACCGCACAGGTTTTTTACAGAAATGATTGGAAGCAGGTCGTGAAAATTAAATCTACATTTTTTCAAAGAAAATGTGGGCTTAGCTAATTTTCTCTCATTTCCACAAGGACTAAAGGAGACATGTGGTAATAAACGGCTGTTTGGACACATGGCAGGGATGGAGCACCATTTGGCTTTTGGAGTTCACATTTAGCAGGAATGGTTTGCGGAGGCCATGTCACATTTACAAAGCCCCTGAGGGGAGAAAACAGTGGAAATCCCCCACAAGTGACCCCATTTTGGAAACTACACCGATTGAGGAAATTATCTAGGGGTATACTGAGCGTTTTGACTCCCCAGGTTTTTTGAAGAAATTATCGGAAGTAGGCCCTGAAAATAAAAATCGACATTTTTTCAAAGAAAATGTAGGTAAAGCTATTTTTTTCTCATTTCCACAAGGACTGAAGGAGAAAAAGCACCACAATGTTTGTAAAGCAATTTCTCCCGAGTAAAACAATACCCAACATGTGGTAATAAGTGGCTGTTTGGACACACGGCAGGGCTTAGAAGGGATGGAGCACCATTTGGCTTTTGGAGTTCACATTTAGCAGGAATGGTTTGCGGAGGCCATGTCACATTTACAAAGCCCCTGAGGGGATAAAACAGTGGAAACCCCCCACAAGTGACCCCATTTTGGAAACTATACCCATTGAGGAAATTATCTAGGGGTATACTGAGCATTTTGACCCCACAGGTTTTTTGCAGAAATTATTGGAAGTAGGCCCTGAAAATAAAAATCTACATTTTTTCAAAGAAAATGTAGATTTAGCTAATTTTTTCTCATTTCCACAAAGACTGAAGGAGAAAAAGTACCACAAAATTTGTAAAGCAATTTCTCCCGAATTAAACAGTACCCCACATGTGGTAATAAACGGCTGTTTGGACACATGGCAGGGCTTAGAATGGAAAGAGCGCTATTTGGCTTTTGGAGATCACATTTAGCAGGAATGGTTTGAGGAGGCAATGTCGCATTTGCAAAGCCCCTGAGGGGACAAAACAATGAAAACGCCCAAAAAATGACTCCATTTAGGAAACTACACCCCTTGAGGAATCCATCTAGGAGTATTGTGAGCTTTTTGACCCCATAGATGTTTCATAGAATTTATTATAATTGGGCAGTGAAAATAAAAACAATCCTTTTTCTTCAAAAAGATGTAGCTTTACCACAATTTTTTTTGTTTTCTCAACAAATAAAGGAAAAAAAGAACCCAACATTTGTAAAGCAATTTCTCCCGAGTACGGCAATACCTGGCAATATGTGGTCATAAACTTCTGTTTGGGCACACGGCAAGGCTCAGAAAGGAAGGAGCGCCATTTGGAGTGAAGATTTTGCTGGATTGGTTTCTGGGAGCCTGTGGGACCAAAACTGTGGAAACCCCCCAGAAGTGACCACATTTTGGAAACGACATCCCTCAATGCATTTACCTAGGGGTGTAGTAAGCATGTTAACCCTGCAGGTGTTTTGTAGAAATTAGTGTGCACTTGATGTTGCAGAGTGAAAATTGGATTTTTTTTTCCATAGATATGCCAATATGTGGTGCCCAGCTTGTGCCACCATAACAAGACAGCTCTCTAATTATTATGCTGGGTTTCCTGGTTTTAAAACACCCTTCATGTGGCCCTAATCTTTTGCCTGGACATTCGACCAGGCTCAGGAGTGAAAGCGTACCATGCGAAATTGAGGCCTAATTTGGTGATTTATAAAGTATTGGATCACAATTGCAAAGTCTCAGATGTGAAATAATAAAAAGAAACCCCTGAGAAGTGACCCCATTTGGAAACTGCACCCCTCAAGGCATTTATTAAGGGGTGTAGTGAGCATTTTCACCCCACAGGTCTTTTCCATAAATTATTGTGCTTTCGGATGGTGCAAAGTAAAAATTTATATTTTTCCCTAGATATGCCATTTCAGTGGCAAATATGTCATGCCCAGCTTATGCCACTGGAGACACACACCCCAAAAATTATTAAAAGGATTCTCCCGGGTATGACGATGCCATATATGTGGAAGGAAACTGTTGTTTGGGCACACTGTAGGGTTCAGATGGGTGGGAGCGCCATTTGGCTTTTGGAGCGTGGAATTTGGTTGGTAATAGTTTTGTTTGGAGTCTTACTGGTGTTTCCGTTTATAATGTGGGGCATATGTGAGCTGGGCAGAGTACATCAGGGGCATAGTCAGGGGGTATAATAATGGGGTAAAAAAACAATAAAATAATCCATAGATGTGTGTTACGCTGTGAAGCAAACTGCACAGGCCAGTGTCGCACTGATATATGGCGTCCTTTCTTATGCCCCTTTTGGTCCACACTCCGGACCTTTGCAGTTTGGGGAATTTTGCTGTGAAGTGTTGTCCTGGTATAATACGGGCACCCTCGCTTCCAGCAGATATGTTTGGGCGCTCCCCTTCCTGGTTCCCTAATTTTAGATCCTTGATAAATCGCCTCTTGAAACAGAAGAAATGTTCCCCTCTGGCACAACTGCATATTTTTTATTTCCTGACTTATTGGAGCCATAACTAATTTTATTTTTTCATAGACGTAGTGGTATGAGGGCTGTTTTTTTGCACGACGCGCTGTAGCGATTATTGGTACCATTTTGGGGTGCATGCAACTTTTTGATCACCTTTTATCCTATTTTTTGGGAGGCCAGGTAAACAAAAAAACGCAATTCTGGCACAGCTTTTTTAGATTTTTTTTATACAGTGTTCACCATGCGTTATAAATTACATGTTACCTTTATTCTGAGGGTCAGTACGATTCCGTCGATACCTAATTTACAGAACTTTTTTATGTTTTACAACTTTTTGCACAATAAAATTGCTTTTGTAAAACGAATGTATTTTTTCTGTCGCCAAGTTGTGAGAACCATAACTTTTTAATTTTTTTGTCGACGGAGCTGTATGAGGGCTTGTTTTTTGAGAGACAAGCTATAGTTTTTATAGGTACCATTTTTGGATACGTGCGACTTTTTGATCACTTTTTATTCCAATATTTGTAGGGCAAAGTGACCAAAAAACAGAAACTCAGGTATAGTTTTTTACGGGTTTTTTTTACGCTGTTCCCCGCGTGCAAGAAATAATATAATATTTTGATACCTCAGTTCGTTACGGTCGCGCCGATACCAAATACGTATGGTTTATTATTATTTTTCAATAATAAAGGACTTGATAAGTGAAAAAGGGCGATTGTGTTTTATTTTATTACTTGAAACTTTTATTGTTTTCAAACTTTTCACTTTTTTTACACTTTTTAATACTTTCTTTTACACTTTTTTACCTACGTAGTGCAATGTATTTGATCGGAAAGTTATTTACTGACAGCTTCGCCTTCCGGTGGGGCCTAATCGGCTTCCGTAATGGCAGAGCAGTAGGCCATTGTGTGTCCTGTTGCCATAGCAGCAGTTGCCAGTCATGATTGCCTGTCAGGGCTGGTGATCTGCTAGTAAACACTACGATGCAGCAATTGCTTTCGATTGCTGCATCGAAGGGGTTAATGGCAGGGATCGGAGCTAGCTCTGGTTCCTGCCATTACAGGTGGATGTCAGCTGTAACATCCAGCTGACTTCCACCGCTGATGACGCCGGATCAGCTCCTGAGCCGGCGCCATCTTGCCGGCGGCTACGGAGGCCGATCAGGCTCCGCCGCCGGCCGGATCTTGACATGTTTCCGTGCTAGGCAGACAGGGAGGCCAGTATTAGGCCTTCGGTTGCCATTGCAGCCACCGGAACCCTGTCAATTTCATTGCTGGGGTTCCGATGAGCTGCAAACACCTTAAGTGCAGCACTCGCGTTTGAGCGCTGCACTTAAGGGGTTAATGGCGGGGACCGAAGCTAATTTCGGTCCCCACCATTACAGCCGGAAGTCAGCTGTAAGATACAGCTGAGATCCGGCGATGATGACTTCGACTCAGCTTCAGAGCCGGTGACAAACATTTGGCGTATAGATACGGCAATTTGTGGGAAGTCATAGCTTTCCATGGCGTACCCATATGGCAAATGTCGGGAAGGGGTTAATGTAAGGATGTGTACACTTAATTGTGCTGCAACGCTTGTTGTCTCCATTCTATGTCAGTGTGGGAAGTAGATGTCCGGCCTTATGATTTTGTGATATGTGATAGACCCAGAATCCCAATCACCAAACCAAAGAATGCAAAATAAAGACACAAAGCATTATAATTGGGTGTTAAATGGTCAAAACTTTTATTATATTATATGACCAAACACAAAATGGCAAACCTCCGACTCACGAAGAGTCACCCTCGAGCACGCAGGGAAGGAAAAACCTCCTGTGGGGGAAACCTCTAGGGAAACCATGGCTGGAGGATTGCCCTTCCTCTGGGCTTAGCAGGTGCCAAAATATAATTTTTAACATAATTTGTACGTTTTCTCAGATTTTCAATGAAAGACATTACAATGAACGAACAACATAAAACACATAAATCGGCTGATCTGGTTGGCTACGCGGGTGTCTCTCTTCCTGGGCACCCATTAAAATGAATGGGTGATCCACGGATGAGACGGGTCCTCCAGATGCCTCCTTGTAGCACCTGTCTCCGCTCCGGCTAATAGAGAGGGATCTCCTGCTGGAGACCCCCCTCTACTACAGACAACCCGTATGAAGAGGATGGCATCACTGTGATGAAGAAGTTGTCTTGGGTGAAGGGTTTCCCTGCTAGAACCTACAAATTACATCAGGTCAGCATTGGTGGGGAAGTCAAGCTCAAGGTCCTCAGTCCCATCCAATATGGCGCTGAATGTGGCAGTAAAACCTTCTAATATGGAATCTTCTTTATGTCATAAACATTTGTATTTATGACATCAGCGCATTCATCATCATTACTGCAGGAGTTTATTAACACTGCTGCCTGATTCATTGTGACGTCACCCATAGTGGTCTGAAGTGTTAACCCTTTACTGACTGGCAGTGTACTTACCACAGAGGCCATAAAGCTGAATAGAACATATCAGCGGCCATAAAGGAAAAGGGATAATGCAGGGAGCATCTCCGCACAAGAACAGCACCACACCTGTCCATAGGTTGTGTGTGGTACTACAGCTCATTACCATTCACTTCAATGGAGCAAACCTGCAATACCAGATACAACCTGTGGATAGGTGTGGTGCTGTTTTTGGAAGAAAGCAGCCATACTTTTCTAATCCTGTACAGCCCCTGTTAGAAATAGTTCAAAAAAAGGGGGGAGAAAATAAATTTAAAAAAGGTAAAAAGAGGAACTCTGAGGTAAAAGAAATCAAATTAGACTGAAAGGAGTCTGCTGGAGGTGCCAGATGGAAAGACATATTTCTGCCATGGGGACCAGATTAGTTGAAATGTATCTTGAAGGGGGGCTTCAGAGAGTGGGTTTTAACCCCTTCCCGCCCTATGAAGTGCTGTTGCATTGAAAAACTATGCAGTTCATCTTCGAATGCAGCGTCACAAAAACAAATTATTTTGTAAAAAATAAAACTATATAAATTTGGTATCGCCATAATCGGAATGACCCGCAGAGTCAAGTTATCATGCAATTCATGCTGCCCGATAAACACTGTAAAATCAAAACAGAAATGGCGGAATTACAGGTTTTTTTTCAATTCACCCCACAAAATGTAGGTTTTTTTACATTTTTTTTAATACATTATATGGTACATTAGGCCGCAGGGTAAATTCCACATAAACAGCGCCATTCATCAGTTAACTATTTAAATTATACCAGTTCAAGTTACTTTTATCGAAAAACACCATAAGAAATTTTTTCACAATTAACCTTCTAATTGGGCCTAGCATGTGTGATACTGTCTGCTAAGCCGTTGTATCTAAGCATATTATATGTGATACTGTCTGCTGAGCCGCTGTGTCCTATCAAGTAGCAGAGCTATCAGGTGTCATAGTGTAATGAAACGGGGTAGGGAGACGGACAGGTGAGCCCTAATCTACCCAAAACTCAGTCCCTGCCTACTTGCACGGCCCGTCCTAAGTGACGGCGTACAACTGGGCGACGGTCTTTACGCTCAATAAGTGCAAGACAGACAACACAAGACAAGGGCACACAGAAGAAAAAGGGGGAGATAGGGGCAGTTGCCCATGGAAACACAGTGAGCAACAGGCAGTGGTGAACGAGACGAGACAAACCAGGAGAGTACGAAGTAGCAAATCAGAGCAGGAGAATAGTCAGTCAAGCCAGGGTTAATAAGTAACAGCGGTCAATAAGGTAAATAGCAAGAATCGCAGAGCCAGGTAACAAGACAATCACAGGCAAGGAACATGCTGCAAGTGAGGGTAAAAATAGACCAAGGGCGGGAGCTAGAACCGTCAGGCCAGGCTGTGATAGGTTCTCCCTCTCCTCAGCCTGCCAATCTGAGTGGTAACAGATCGCGTCACTCTAGCAGACCTTGGAGCTGATGAAGGCTGATTAACCCCGGGCGTCGACATAGAACCTGTGTCTGGCAAACCCTTTACAGTACACCCCGTTTTATGAGGGGCAACTGGACCCTTCCTAGGTGGGCCTGGCTTGTTGGGGAAACGAAGATGGAACTTCCTGAGCAATATACCGGCGTGAACATCCCGGGCTGGTACCCAAGTCCTCTCCTCAGGCCCGTATCCTCTCCAATAGACCAGGTACTGGAGGGAGCCTTGGACCATCCTGCTGTCGACAATCTTGGCTACCTCAAATTCTACCCCATCCGGAGTGTGAACAGGGACCGGAGGTTTCCTCGATGTAGCCAATGATGGGGAGCAGCTTTTCTAAAGGGAGGCATGGAACACGTGTATCTGAAAAGACGGGGGTAACTCCAGCCGGAAGGAGACAGGGTTGAGGACCTCAATGATTTTGTACGGCCCTATATACCGGGGAGCAGACTTCTTGGACGGAACTTTAAGGCGCAAATTTTTAGAAGACAGACACGCCAGATCCCCGACCACAAACAGAGGGTTAGTTGAACATCTTTTATCTGCCTGAGTCTTTTGGATGCTCTGGGACGCCTCAAGGTTCTTCTGAACATGGGCCCTGACTGTGCACAGTTCCCGATGAACGACATCTACCTTGGGATTGTTGGAACCACCAGGTGAAATGGAGGACAACCGTAGATTAAACCCAAAATTACAGAAGAAGGGGGAAAACCCCGAAGAGTTACTGACCGGGTTATTAAGGGAAAACTCGGTGAGGGGAATGAAGGAGACCCAATCATCTTGACAGTCTGAGATAAAAACACCTTAAGTATTGTTCTAGAGACTGATTAGTCCTCTCAGTTTGGCCATTAGTTTCAGGATGGAAGGCCGAGGAAAAGGACAGATCAATCTCCAGCTTCTTACAGAAAGCTCTCCAAAACAATGAAACAAATTGTACCCCTCTGTCAGAAACAATATTGACCGGAACCCCATGGAGACGCAGGATGTGTTTGACAAACAAGGTAGCTAACGTCTTGGCATTGGGTAGTTTCTTGAGGGGTACAAAGTGGCACATCTTACTGAAGCGTTCTACTACAACCCACACCACCGACTTGCCTTGGGACGGAGGCAGATCGATGATAAAATCCATGGAGGTATGGGCAGGGCCGCCATCAGGGGGGTATTAGGGGTACTACTGTAGGGGGCCCGGCCAAACGTAATTGAAGGGGGGCCCGGCAACTGCCGCGACTTGCCTTTGGTAGAAAAAAACAGGCCCCTGCAATAGGGCCTGTTCTTTTCACCAAAACAATGTCGTGAGCTGCGGGCCCCCCTCTCGTCAAACACCGCCGTGAAACACCGCCCGCTTGCGCTCGCGCGCTCGACCGCACAAGCGCGCGCACGAAGGACCGCAGGCGCGCGCCCCCGCGCGAACGACCGGGTGTGCCGGCGCGCAACCCGCTCGTGCCAGCCGGCAAGAGGGAAGCAGTGCGCCCGCACCACAAGAACATCGCCGAACTACTGGCAAGGACAGCCACACAGGGAGAACGGCGCACAGACTAGTTACCTGCTGGCCCGCCTCCTCCGCCTCCGCCGCCGCCTCCTCCACCGCCTCCTCCTCTACCTCCTCCTCCAGAGCGTAGCTGCGTAAGGAGAGGGGGAGAAGTCCAGTTGTTGCGCGGCGGCATGAGTTCTACGATCCCCGCCATTTTCTGGAGCCTGGAGGTGAAGGACTGGACATCTGGACCGAAGATATCGCCTGACGAGGACTGGAGTGGGAGCCAGCAGCTCTTCTGGCAGTGAGTAAAGTGTCTCAAAGTGCTGATCATGTATGGCCCTGTTCACACAGAGTATTTTGCAGGCCGAAAAAATCTGCCTCAAAATTCCTTAAAGAATTTTGAGGCAGATTTTGACCTGCCCACACTATCTTGCCGCATTTTTTGCTGCAGACAAAAAACGCAGGAACGGCATGAACACTGCGGATTTTATGCAACACATTTTATTGTGGAAAATCCGCATCGTATTACAGTCGCAGCCGAGTGGATGAGATATAGGTGACACGATCCTCTATTCTTAGCGCAGCCCGGCCTCCTGTCATGACGTTTCATCCCATGTGACTGCTGCAGCGGTCACATGGTCTACAGCGTCATCCCAGGAGGCGGGGCTACGTTCAGAAGAGAGAGATGCGTCACCTAAACTATGGCCGGGGTAAGTCTAAACTTTTTTATAAATTTAAAAAAGTGCCTTTTTTTTTTCTCATTTGTGATTTTTGAGGCAGAACCGCAGCATTGCCGTAACAGAGGAGCAGCGATTCCACAGAATAAATGGACATGCTGCAGCTTAAAAAGCCACACTGCAGGTAAATTTTTTTTGCAGCGTGTGGATGAGATTTGTTCAAATCTCATCCACTCTGCTGCGACTGTAATACGCTGAGGATTTTCCACAATAAAATGTGTTGCATAAAATCCGCAGTGTTCATGCCTAGTGTGTTCCTACCCTAAGGCCGGATTTACACAAGCGTGTGCTTTTTGCACGCGCAAAAAAGTGGCGTTTTGCGCATGCAAAAGGTCCATAACAGCTCCATGTGGCAGCAGCGTATGATGCGCGGCTGCGTGATTTTCGCGCAGCTGCCATCATTATGACACTCTGTTTGTATGTTTGTAAACAGAAAAGCACGTGGTGCTTTTCTGTTTTCATTCATAGTTTATACTGCTGCGGAAATGCTGGGCGTGATTCTCACGGACCCATTGACTTCAATGGGTGCGTGATGCGCGAAAAATGCACAAATATAGGACATGTTGTGAGTTTTACGCAGAGGACACACGCTGCGTCAAAATCTGCCTCAAAATTCGGTGCGCGGTTGCAGGCGGTCGCGGGTGCGTGCGGTCGCGGGTGCGTGTGGTTGCGGGTGCTTGCGGTCGCGGGTGGGCGCTCGCAGACGCTCGCGAGTGCGCACGCGCGGGAGTTTGCGGGTGCGCGCGATCGGTCGTGCGGGCAGTTGGTGTTTGACGTCCCCCATGACGAGTGGGGGGGCCCGCAGCTCACGACATTGCAGGGGCCTGTGTTTTTTCTACCAAAGGCAAGTCGCGGCAGTTGCCGGGCCCCCCTTTCAATTAGGTTTGGCCGGGCCCCTCACATCAGTACCCTTAATACCCCCCCTGATGGCAGCCCTTGGTAGCATGATATAGTGCTGGACGGAGAACCGTTAACAGGCGGTGCCACGGTAGGGGGGCCCAGAAAATTTAGCTGTATGGGGCCCTGAAATCCCTGGATATGGGTCCAAGGTCTCTGGGGAATGGGAAAAGAACATAGTAAGCCCACAGGTCGGGACCTGGGAGTCTTGGACCTAGCACAAATTTCACAAACGGTGACGTAGGCCTTAATGTCTTTAAGCAACCCAGGCCACCAATAGGTTCTAGAAATGAGGTGCTTGGTACCCAGGATGCCTGGATGGCCAGATAGTGCGGAGTCATGATTCTCCCTGAGCAACCTTAGCCGGAATTGCAGGTGAACAAATAGCTTGTTCTCAGGAAGGTTCTCGGGAGCAGAAGCTTGATCAGCCGCAAATTTGGGAGAATAAGTCTGAATCTACAGAGGATATGATTATACCTGGGGACAAAATACAAACGGGATCCTCCTCAGGAGGAGGGCTGGCAATGAAGCTACGCGACAGAGCATCGGCTTTAATATTTTTTGACCCAGCCCTATAGGTAACCACAGAGTTTAATCTTGTAAAAAACAACGCCCATCGAGCTTGTCTCGGGTTTAGCCTCTGGGCAGATTCTAGGAAAACCAGATTCTTGTGGTCAGTAAGGAATGTTACCTGGTGCCTAGCCCGCTCCAGGAAGTGATGTCACTCTTCAAATGCCCATTTAATGGCTAAGAGTTTGCGGTTGCCAACGTCATAGTTTCTCTCAGTGGAGGAGAACTTCCTGGAGAAGTAGGCACAGGGACGGAGATGGGTGAGAGACCTAGTACCCTGGGACAAGACAGCACCCACTGCCACCTCGGAGGCGTCAACCTCCATGATAAATGGCTCCATTTGGTTAGGCTGAATCAGCACTGGGACAGAGACAAAGCACCTCTTAAGGACCTCAGATGGCTGGACCGCCTCCGGAGGCCAGTGGAGGAGATCAGCACCTTTACGAGTGAGGTCCGTAAGAGGCTTAGCGATGACCGAGAAGTTAGCAATAAATCTCCTGTAATAATTAGCAAACCCCAGGAAACACTTTAAGGCCTTCAAGAAGGCAGGGCGGATCCATTCTGCCACGGCCTGAACCATGACAGGGTCCATGCGGAATTCGTTAGGAGTGAGGATTTGACCCAAAAATGGTATCTCCTGCACCCCAAACACACATTTTTCGGTTTTTGCAAATAGTTTGCTTTTCCGAAGGGCCTGGAGCACCTTCCTGACATGCTCAATGTGGGAGGACCAGTCCTTGGAAAACACAAGTATGTCATCAGGGTACACTACAAGAAATACCCCCAGATAGTCTCTTAAAATCTCATTTATGAAATTCTGGAAGACCGCGGGAGCATTACACAACCCAAAGGGCATAACGAGATATTTGAAATGACCTTTGGGTGTATTAAACGCAGTCTTCCACTCATCCCCCTCTCTTATCCGGATAAGGTTATAAGCCCCCCGAAGATCGAACTTAGAGAACCAATGGGCCCCCTGAACTTGATTGAAGAGATCAGGAATCAAAGGAAGGGGATATTGGTTCCTTACAGGGATCTTATTTAAATTTCGGTAATTGATGCACGGCCTAAGACCACCATCCTTCTTCCCCACGAAGAAGAAGCCAGCACCTACCGGAGAAGTAGAGGGGCGAATGTAACCCTTGGCCAGGCTTTCCTGGATATATTCTCTCATGGCTTCACGTTCAGGCCAAGAGAGATTAAATATCCTACCTTTAGGGAGCTTAGCTCCTGGTACCAAATCGATTGCACAATCGTACTCTCTATGAGGAGGTAACTGTTCGGAGGCCCTTTTAGAAAAGACATCAGCGAAGTCCTGAATAAACTCAGGTAGAGTGTTCACCTCCTCAACGAGAGAATCCAAATTAATAGAAATGATATGTGATAGACCCAGAATCCCAATCACCAAACCAAAGAATGCAAAATAAAGACAAAAAACATTATAATTGGGTGTTAAATGGTCAAAACTTTTATTATATTATATGACCAAACCCAACATGGCAAACCTCCGACTCACGAAGAGTCACCCTCCAGCACGCAGGAAAGGAAAAAACCCCTGTGGGGGAAACCTCTAGGGAAACCATGGCTGGAGGATTGCCTTTCCTCTGGGCTTAGCAGGTGCCAACATATAATTTTTAACAGAATTTGTACGTTTTTTCAGATTTTCAAGGAAAGACATTACAATGAACGAACGACATAAAAAACATAAATCGGCTGATCTGGTTGGGGTAGGTGGATGTCTGTCTTTCTGGGCACCCATTAAAATGAATGGGTGATCCACGGATGAGACTGGTCCTCCAGATGCCTCCTTGTAGCACCTGTCTCCGCTCTGGCTAATAGAGGGGGATCTCCTGCTGGAAACCCCCCTCTATTACAGACAACCCGTATGAAGAGGATGGCATCACTGTGATGAAGAAGTGCTCTGGGGTGAAGGGTTACCCTGCTAGAACCTCCAAATTACATCAGGTCGGTATTGGTGGGGAAGTCAGGCTCAAGGTCCTCAGTCCCATCCAATATGGCGCTGAATGTGGCAGTAAAATGTTCTAATATGGAATCTTCTTTATGTCATAAACATTTGTATTTATGACATCAGCACCTTCATCATCATTACTACAGGAATTTATTACCACTGCACAACTCATTGTGACGTCACCCACAGTGGTCTGAAGTGTTAACCCTTTAATGACTGGCAATGTACTTAGTACAGATGCCATAAAGCTGAATAGAACATATCAGCGGCCATAAAGGAAAAGGAGTAATACAGGGAGCATCTCCGCACAAGAACAATCCATGACAAAGGGTTGTCCAGGATGAGATAACTTGTCTGCTTTCTCCAAAAACCAGCACCACACCTGTCTATAGGATAGGTGTGGTGCTGTTTTTGGAAGAAAGCAGCCATATTTTTCTAATCCTGCACAGTTACTGTTAGAAATAGTTAAAAAAATGTGGAGGGAGAAGGAGAAGAAGGGGAGAGGGAAAGAAGAAATTAAAAAAAGGGAAAATGAGGAACTCTGAGGTAAAATAAATCAAACTAGACTGAAAGGAGTCTGCTGGAGGTGCCAGATGGAAAGACATATTTCTGCCATGGGGACCAGATTAGTTGAAATGTATCTTGAAGGGGGGCTTCAGAGAGTGGGTTTTAGCACATTCCTGCCCTATGAAGTGCTGTTGCTTTGAAAAACTATGCAGTTCATCTTCGAATGCAGCGTTACAAAAACAAATTATTTTGTAAAAAATAAAATTATATAAATTTGGTATCGCCATAATGGTAACGACCCACAGAATCAAGTTGTCATGCAATTCATGGCGCCCGATGAACACTGTAAAATCAAAACAGAAATGGCGGAATTACAGTTTTTTTTTCAATTCACCCCACAAAATGTAGGTTTTTAAAAAAAAAAAATTAATACATTATATGGTACATTAGGCCGCAGGGTAAATTCCACGTAAACAGCACTATTCATCGGTTAACTGTTTAAATTATACCAGTTCAAGTGACCTTTATCGAAAAACACTATTAGGCCTGATTTACACGAGCGTGTGCGTTTTGCGCGCGCAAAAAACGCTGCGTTTTGGCCGCGTTTGTACTGCGTATGCACTGCGTATACGCAGCGTTGGTGCGTTTTAAACGCGCGCACGACTAGCGTTTGCATCGCGCGTAAAAAACGCAGAGGAGATTAGTGGGACGCCAGCCTACAAATAGGCCAGCTGGCCCAACCCCTGCTTGCTGGTAGAAATCTTTTTGGAACCTTATTTCCGCCTCTGCAGAAACCACAGTGTTTGTTTTTCCCTTCACGTTGGAATCGCTTTGACACCCAACTATTATGGCTTCGCCAGCGCTGGCGCGTGTGCTTCTTCTCTGGATGATCTCACGTCGGTTTGGCGAGCGCCGACACATGCTGCAGCACCACACACCTGGAAGAAGTCGCATTTGGGTTCATCCACTTGTGGCCCAACGTACAATAAAAGGCCATTTCCATACCCTGTATGAGGACTTACGCCGGCATCCCGACAAATTTCGAGCCTTCTGCCGCATGTCTGTGGCCACATTTGACCTTCTGCTTGAGCAAACTCGCTCTGGTCTCACCTACCAGAATACCAACATGAGACGCTGCATTTCGGCCGAGGAACGTCTGCTTGTGACCTTGAGGTATGTGTGAAGCTGCTATAACTTAGTCCATGACGCTGTCTGATTCAACAGCCCCCCACTAACATGTGTTCTGCCTTTCTTTTTCTTTCTCGTTCTTTTCTAGATTTCTGGCCACAGGCAATAGTTATCATTCGTTGCATTTTGAATTTCTTTTGGGAGTCACCACCATTTCCTTAATTGTCATATCCACCTGTGTCGTGTTGTGGCAGAGGTTAAAGAGCACGGTCATGCCTCAGCCCACGACAGAACAGTGGCTAAGTATTTCAGAGGGATTTCTTAGAGCTACTGAATTTCCAAATTGCATTGGTGCCCTTGACGGCAAACACATTCGTGTGAGAAAGACCCCCATGCAGTGGCTCGCAATACTATAACTACAAGCAGTATTTTTCTATGGTATTGTTAGCCTTGGCGGACACTAATTATTGTTTCACTATTGTTGACATTGGCTCGTATGGAAGCTCGGCAGATGCACGCATATTCCGTACATCAAGAATGGGGAAGCGACTCGTGAATAGGCGACTGGGGGTGCCGGAACCCTCCATCCTCCCGGGCTCCAGCGGGCCCCCAATCCCGTATGTAATCGTGGCGGATGAGGGGTTTGCCCTCACAAGGCAAGTCATGCGTCCCTTTGCAAGAAGGGGCTTGGATGACCGTCGGCGCATGTTCAATCTCCGCCTGGGCCGAGCTCGGCGATGTGTGGAATGTGCCTTTGGCATTATGTCGAACAGGTGGCGTGTCTTTCTGTCAACAATGCAATTGTCCATGCAGAATGTCACACGTGTTATACAAGCGGGTGTAGTTCTGCATAACTTCTGCCGCATTAATGATGCAAACTTTGATGCTGACTATATCCTAACACATGCAGACACCACTGACAATGTCCCGGTGATTCCTCTCGGCCGATCTGTCTCCTCCGGCCTTCGAGTTCGTGATACTTTGGCGGCATATTTTGAGTGACCTTTGAAGGGGTGTATGTTGTTTGGCGGCTTACCTTCCCACGTCACATGTGACCATTTTGTAATTTTGTGTTTTTTGTGGTTGGTGTTGGGTTAGGGACTCGCAAAACATGAGGACCCTTCACGCGGGTTGCGAGCTTACATCTCTCGGGGTTTGACCAGGACTTTAGACAGTTGCCGACTTACTTTCCCCAGATATCGTGTTGTGCCGACTACAGTTAGGAAAGTCCAATTGCAAGTGTACTTAGTTTGCTTCGGGGCCCATGGCAGGACCTAAACGTTGCCATCGCTTGCAAGCCATGTCAAACCCCGAGAGATTAACTAAAACCTCATATCACGTGGGCATGCATTGGCCCAAAAGGCCAGAAGTGTGTGAGAGTGTAGGCCAAGGAAATGTGTTGCAAACCTTGTGTTGTGTGGTCTAAATGAATAACAACACGAATTCAAACCATGAACCATGAAACAGTTTATTTATGTCTTAGGACCAAACACAAACGTTTAGTAGCAAAGCATAGACACCAACATGGTGTAAAGTAATCAAAATCAAAACCATGAGCCCACAACAAACGTGGCCAGGCCTGCACCACACACAACTGTGGCGTCCAAATATATTGGCACCAACACACTCAGAGGTGTTGATATTGTTGTCCTGGGGAGGCATACGGCTGCATTTCAGCACCACTATGCTGGACCTGGAGCTGGGTAGCTTGTTCCTCGCCAGCGTAGTGGTGCTGATGTTGTGGGTGGAAAGTTGGCCCTGCGAAGTGGGGAGCCATAGGGCGCATGTACGGATGCGGCCGGCCCATCTGGGGGACAGGGTGGAATTGGGCAGGCACCTGGGGCGTGGATGGCGGCATGTATGCACTGCGCCATTGCTCTATCGCCGTGAAACAGATGTTTGGATTGTGGGGCGGTCTGCAAGCGTCGATCAATGTGACTATCGACGCCTGCAGACGGCCCATACGGTCCATGGGCACCAGGCGTAGGAGGGGGACTATGCTGCGGCCGAAGGCATCATTCCCGTCCTCTTCTGCGGCTCGCCTAAGATAGTCGAGTACCCGAGTATCGACCTGGGCAGCTGTGGAGGGCTGTGGTGCACGAACACGCCGACTGCGGGCACGCACGGGGCGCTCCTGTGCTGGCGAGGCAACGGGCCTTGCAGACTGGCCAGGTGCGGGCTCCTGGGGTGTCGGCTCGGGGCTGGGCGGCAGGACAGTCGGAGCAGGAGGTTCGCGCAGAGACTCCCCCACGTCAGTCTCCTCTGCGGTGTCCTCCAAATTGTCGGTGGTTCTACAAGGAGAAAAAAACGTAAGAATACAATCTAGAACATTGCCCACTCCAACACGTTGGCAGACAGGACATTGCCAAACACACATTAGACACATGCAAAGGCATAAACTCTTACGTGCGCATATCCATGACGTCCTTCAAGAACATGAGCTGCTTGGTGTAAATGTATGGGCGTTTGCGAGATGCCCCATCTCCGCTGCGACCCTTGTCACCCATCTCTCGCCTAAATTGATCACGGCAGCTCCGCCACCGTGTCTTGATATCTTGGACTGTTGGATGTAACAAAAACATAACACGCCATCTCGAACTATCACCTCTCACTTCTAAATGAAGGGCCCTGCAGTGCCAAGGACGTGGGACACGGGGATGCACCTGCTCCACCTAAGTTTCTCGTGCTAATGAGCGGACTACACATACAGGGCCCCAGGTCTTCTATAGGGATGACAGGCATTGACAGAAAAAGCGTGGTACTCACCCAAGCGAGTGCGGTCCCGGGTTCGGCCAGTCTCCCACTCTTGCTCAAACAGGTTCTGAGCGACCAACTCCCATGCGTCCTCCTTTACCGTCCTGTTGTGGTACTCCTCTGATCGGGTGTCCCATATTGCCGGATGGTCCTGGACAAACAGGATGAGGCGCTCGAGTCTCCAGGCACTGGCTAGGCTTGCCCCCTCGCACTGGAAACGCAGGCACTTCCTGGTTTGGGTTTGCTTTGTCTAGCTTTATAGACTATTTTGCATGGACATAACAGCTCTTGCGTGATTTTCGCGCATGCAACGCAGGAGCGTCCGTGTGTCATGCGTTGTTTTCACGCACCCATTGACTTCAATGGGTGCGTGTTGCGTGAAAAACGCACGATTATAGAACATGTCGTGAGTTTTACGCAACGCACTCACGCTGCGCAAAAATCACGCATCGTCTAAACTGCCCCATAGAGTAATATAGGTGCGTACGACACGCGTGAAAAGCACGCGCGTCGCACGCGCGTATATTACGCTCGTGTAAATGAGGCCTAAGACATTTTTTTCCAATTAACCTTTTAATTGGGCCTAGCATGTGTGATACTGTCTGCTAAGCCGTTGTATCTCAGCCGCTGTCTCCTATCAAGTAGCAGAGCTATCAGGTGTCATAGTCTTAGGGTTCACACGCAAAGTCAAAAATGGCTGAAAATTACAGAGCTGTTTTCAGAGAACACAGACTTTGATTTACAGCCGTTTTTGAAGCTGGAAAAGTTTTTGGAGGTGTTTTTTTCTAGATGTTTTTGGAGCTGTTTTTCCATTGACACAATGAAAAACATCTCCAAAAACGGCTCAATAAGTGACATGCTCCTTCTTTTTACGTTCCATTTTAAAATACAATAGGCAGATGTTTGTAGGCATTGGGCTACCGATTTTTCAGTCGTATTTGAAGGCGTTTACGCCCCGAAATACGCCTGAAAACACAGCGTGTGAATATACCCTTATAGATACGCTGTCTCAGATATATATATCTTTTTTTGTTTTTTTAGGGGGGTGGGCAAAACACATGTCTTGTGGAACAAGACAGTCTGATTAGTGGGGGAGATACGGAGTCTGGCTTTGGCCTTATGTTACACACTCAATGTAAAATTGTACACTAACTCGGAGCTGACGTTGATTTCTGCTTTACATTACGCCCGTTACTGGCGTAAATGATAGTAAAATTGTCGCCCCTTTCTGCCAAGCTTTACACACTTTTCAAAAAGTGCCAAGCGCAGCATAAACTGCCCAAAAACTTTCCCGCACTTTTGGGACTTTTCTATGCCAGATAAGAGGCTTAGCAAGGGTAATAAATTCTCCTCTAGGGCTACAGACAGTAATACAATATCTTAATGCAAGGATCTGTACACTCAGTGTCTGACTGAGGTACCTTGTACCCACCAAAGGAAATAATTCTTGGGGGTCTACCGTTCAACTGTATAGAAATAATTTGAACACTCTAGATTGTGTACTAAAAACATGTGTAGTAAAACAAAGACCAATATTCCCACCATATTGTGACAGATATCAGTCCTACACAGGCATTCTGCAGACCATATAAGTGAATACAGTGCAATGAAATTCAGTGACTCACAGGTGACATCTTCTCAGATTGGAGTCGTTCACGTTCTCTTTTCTTCTTCATCCGGCACAGAACGCCATGATGACTTCTTCCAGTCTTCTTCATCTCCAATGCCCAAGCGGGAACCACAAGTTACGTCATGAAAGTGTTGATGTAACCTAGATACCACGTGTAATGACGGGGTAGGGAGACAGACAGGTGAGCCCTAATCTACCCGCCACTCAGTCCCTGCCTACTTGCAAGGCGCGTCCTAGGCGACGGCATACAACTGGACGATGGTCCCTAAGCTCAATATGTGCACGACAGACAAACAGACAAGGCCCACGGCAACACAGTGAGCAACAGGCGTAGTGAACGAGCCGAGTCAAACCAGGAGTGTACGAGGTACCAAACACAGAGCAGGAGCGTAGTCAGTATCAAAATGAAGCAAGATCAATAATAATAGCAGGAGCAGCAGAGCCAGGGAACAGGAAAGAATCACAGGCAAAGACAAGCAGGAAATGAATGTATAAATAGACTGAGGGCGGGAGCTAGAACCATCTGGCCAGGCTGTGATAGGTTCTCCCACTCCTGAGCCTACCACCCCTATTGGTAGCAGATCGAGTCACTCTATCAGACCTAGGAGCAGGTGCAGACTGATTAACCACGGGCGTCGACACAGAAGCTGTGTCTGGCAGATCCTTTACAGTACCCCCCTTTTATGAGGGGCCACTGGACCCTTTCTAGGTGGACCTGGCTTATTGGAGAACCGAAGATGGAACCTCCTGAGCAATACCCCAGCGTGAACATCCCGGGCGGGTACCCAAGTACTCTCCACAGGCCCATATTCTCTCCAGTGGACCAGGTACTGGAGGGAGCCTTGGACCACCCTGCTGTCCACAATCTTGGCCACCTCGAATTCTACCCCTTCAGGGGTGAGAACAGGGACCGGAGGTTTCCTCGAGGTAGCCAAGGATGGGGAGCAGCGTTTCAGGAGGGAAGCATGAAACACGTCGTGTATTCGAAAAGACGGGGGTAACTCCAGTCGGAAGGAGACAGGGTTAAGGACCTCAATGACCTTGTACGGCCCTATATACCGGGGAGCAAATTTTTTGGACGGAACTTTAAGGCGCAAATTTTTTGAAGACAGCCACACCAGATTCCCGACCACAAACAAGGGGTTAGCAGAACGTCTTCTATCTGCCTGAGTCTTTTGTATGCTCTGGAACGCCTCTAGGTTCTTCTGAACCTGGGCCCAGACTGTGCACAGTTCCCGATGAACGACATCTACCTCGGGATTGTTGGAACCACCAGGTGAAACGGAGGAGAACCGTAGATTAAACCCAAAATTACAGAAAAAGGGGGAGACCCCTCACAAGTTACAGTTATTAAGGGAAAATTCGGCGAGGGAAATGAAGGAGACCCAATCATATAGACAGTCAGAGATAAAACACCTTAAATATTGTTCTAGAGACTGATTAGTCCTCTCGGTTTGGCCATTAGTAGAGATGAGCGAACGGGGACAACCGAACCCGGTTTCGGTCCGAACATCCGGAAAAGTTCGGTTTGCAGCGAATCCGAACTTCACCGGGTTCGGCTGAACCCGTTTTGACCGAAACCGGTCAAAAATATTATACAAATCGGCAGCCACTTGTCTCTATCAATCACTGATAGAGAAAAGAGGCTGCTGATTAAAAATGAAATAAAAATAAAATTAAAATAAAATAAAAATAAAATAAAAATAAAATAAAAATAAAATAAAAAGCATTTCATACGTACCCGGTCGTTGTCTTGGTGACGAGTCCCTCTTCTTCCTCCAGTCCGACCTTCTTTTCTGACGTGGCAGCCTGTGATTGGCTGCAGAGGCCTCTGCAGCCTGTGATTGGCTGCAGCGGTCACATGGGCTGTAACGTCACCCAGGAATGTCGGGCCGGATGTCGAGAGGGACGCGTCACCAAGGCAACGGCCAGGAGACCGGACTGGAGGAAGCAGAAAGTTCTCGGTAAGTATGAACGTCTTTTTTTTTTACAGGTTACTCTATATTGTGATCGGTAGTCACTGTCCAGGGTGCTGAAACTGTTACTGCCGATCAGTTAACTCTTTCAGCACCCTGGACAGTGACTATTTACTGACGTCGCCTAGCAACGCTGCCGTAATGACGGGTGCACACATGTAGCCACCCGTCATTACGGGGCCTCATGCACGCGACCGTAAAAACACCCGTTATTACGGGTCGTAATTACGACCCGAAATAGCGGGCCCATAGACTTCTGTTAGCCACGGGTACCTTCCCGTTTTCTCACGGGAAGGTGCCCGTGCCGTTAAAAAGATAGAACATGTTCTATTTTTTTATTTTACGGGCCGTGCTCCTATACTTTATAATGGGAGTAGGGCTCGGAAAAACGACCGGCTGCCCGTGGCCGGCCGTGCTCATCTCCTGAAATACTCTGTGCTGCCTTAAACTCTATGGACAGGTCAGGATCCTGTTTCTTTTAAATGCTACTAGGGAACCCGCTCGATCCACTATATAAGGCTGCGCTACAGTGCAGCATTTAAAAGAAACAGGATCCTGACCTGTCCACAGAGTTTAAGGCAGCACAGAGTATTTCAGGAGATGAGCGTGCAGATTTAGTGCTGCTGTGAACTCTGCTCTTACCATTACGTAGCTCTCAGTCTGTTACCTCTCCTCCACTCCTGTCCTCTATAACACCTTCATGATTGGCAAGTCACCACGTAATGGTAAGAGCAGAGTTCACAGCAGCACAGAGTATTTCAGGAGATGAGCATGCGGATCTTGTGCTGGGTGGTGACTTGCCAATCATGTGAAGGTGTTATTGAGGACAGGAGTGGAGGAGAGGTAACAGACTGAGAGCTACGTAATGGTAAGAGCAGAGTTCACAGCAGCACAGAATCTGCCTCTCCTGAAATACTCTGTGCTGCTGTGAACTCTGCTCTTACCATTACGTAGCTCAGTCTGTTACCTCTCCTCCACTCCTGTCCTCAATAACACCTTCACATGATTGGCAAGTCACCACCCCGCACAAGATACGCACGCTCATCTCCTGAAATACTCTGTGCTGCTGTGAACTGTGCTCTTACCATTACGTGGTGACTTGCCAATCATATGAAGGTGTTATAGAGGACAGGAGTGGAGGAGAGGTAACAGACTGAGAGCTACGTAATGGTAAGAGCAGAGTTCACAGCAACACTAAATCTGCACGCTCATCTCCTGAAATACTCTGTGCTGCCTTAAACTCTGTGGACAGGTCAGGACCCTGTTTCTTTTAAATGCTGCACTGTAGCGCAGCCTTATATAGTGGATCGAGCGGGTTCCCCAGCAGCATTTAAAAGAAACAGGATCCTGACCTGTCCACAGAGTTTAAGGCAGCGCAGCACAGAGTATTTCAGGAGATGAGCGCGTGATTGGCTGCAGAGGCCGGTGCAGCCTGTGATTGGCTGCAGAGGCCGCTGCAGCCTGTGATTGGCTGCAGAGGCGGTCACGTGGGATGAAGCGTCATCCCTGGAGGCCGGCCTTCTGACGTCATCCTGACGTGCGTGACCACCACTACAGCCTGTGATTGGCTGCAGCGGCAACATGGATGAAACGTCATCGCTGGAGGCCAGACAGGAGGAATGTAAGTATGAACGTATTTTTTTTATTTTTTTATTACATTCAAATTGTATTTTCTGCGGGCCGAGCATGTACTGTCAAGGTTGCTGAAAGAGTTAGTGCAGCCCATTAACTCTATCAGCACCCTGGACAGTACCATGCT